>NC_140970.1:91890650-92080491 GCF_056783735.1 Eptatretus burgeri
CGTATTGCATTAGCTTTTGTTGCATTTTGTCTTGACTGTAATATACGTGCCTTCCATGTTTCCGTAATAAATGTGCATTGCTTGTTGAACTGTTTCCCGCTTTGCTTCGTCTCCTTCCTTTTATTGAATCTCCATCTTGCATCACTTAAGGAATTGATAGTGGGTTTAAAACGCCTGGTAAATAATCTGAACCGTCGAGGTCGACGATAACTCCGCTCGGTTATCTCTGCAGCACGGAACGAGCCGCTTAAGTGGTTCGTGTCTGGAGTCGACCTGTGGTGTGGTACAACTCCTCGGTACGCTACTCGCGCGAGTACTTAGGTAAATCGACCATTCGGCGAGCGGACCCTATTTCGCGTGGGTGGAATGCGGACTGAGTTGTGGTGAGGTTAAACCCCCACCCGTGACTGGCTCCGGGCGGTAGTTCCCGGAGGGTCATGACTGAATTGTCCGTCCGGTGGGTGACGTGTCGCGATTCGAGTTACGTGGCCGATCGCACGCCGGCGGGCGCGAATTCGCAACAATATATATATATATATATATATATATATATATATATATATATATATATATATATACACATATATATACACATATATATATATATATATATATATATATATACATATATACACATATATATACATATATACATATATACACATATATATATATATACATATATACATATATACATATATACATATATATATACATATATACATATATACATATATACATATATATATATATATATATATATATATATATATATATATATATATATATATATATATATATATATACACACATGTTGTCACGCACAAGAGGTTAAGACCAACCTGGACGGATCGCCGAACATTTCAACGTTGGAGGTGAACATGTGATCCTTGGAGATTATAGCACAGGTGGGATGGGAGGGCAGTAAAGCAAGTACCGGACGCATTCACCCTGAAGGAGGACAAGGGTTTTTACTCGAACCCACAATGAATTGACAGATACAAGGAATCTTAAATAAGGGTTTAATGACATAAATCAGATATTTATAATGGAAATAAATCAAAGCATACTTATCAGAATAAATCAAAGCATGAGGTCAAGTAAAGTGAAGTAAATTACAGCCTAAAGTCAAGGCACCTCTACACACAGTTACAAAAACGGACAAGGGGGAAAGATAAAACAAAAGAAAAGTCCCTCTCTTTCTTCCAACACTTAGCTTCGTGTTCAGGAGTGGTCTCTTTTGAGTTTGGGCAATCGAACCTACGTCGTTCTGCGCGGGAAGCTCGCAAAATGGCGCCCAGCTGTTCTCTGGGCAGGAAGCATACGGGAGGTAGTTTGTGCAGATGGTCCCTCCGTTAAGGGCCAGGAACCCCCATACCATCTCTTTTCACCATCACTCTTGCCGACGCCGCTCTTCTGCAAAATGGCGACGCCTTCTTCACCGATGGCACAACATGAGGCTCAAAGGCGCGGTCTCAAATGACCCAGCCAAACAGTCAATGGCTAGCGTCTTGCTCTATCAGGCGAGCAAATTCACACAACGAACAACGAGATTCGCGCTGCCTTTTCCATCATATCGAGGGCAGCCAGCCAGAACCTCTGTCTCAATCACGTTCCTCACTGAACCTCCCTTCACGCTCCTGTATTTTCATGTCCAGAACGCCGATTCTGCCTCAATTCTCCTCTCTTTCCTCGCTGACATCGCGCCCATCCATCAGCCACCCCAGGGGTGTGATCTCACTATTTGTCATTCCCGGAGGTGGGGCTTTCGCCTGCTTGGAAATGTCCGGCTTGGTTGTGTGTTCTAAGGATGTGATTCCTTTTTATCGCCGGTCTTGAAATGCAAAAACATAGGACAAGGTCACAGAGGGCAATCACACACTGAGAGACATTAACCTTCGACTCTACCTAATTTATCACATCACCACCCCCCATGTGGTGACATGTAACACATAAGCTCACAGTTTCCCAACTTAATTTACATCAAAATGTTTCCTGCTCATCCACAGACCATACCACTCTATACAATCCTCTCTTTGCTTTGAAATTACTCCATCTACCCCACAAACATAACAATATCAAACCCAATCACATCTCTCACCAGAAAATGGAGGTAATAACTGATCAGCTCTCACCGAATCAATTATTCCAGGAAGCTAATTAATGCTCATGCTCTTTTAGTTAAAGAAAGCTGCATAAAGGTCAGGTCAGGTAAGGGAGCATGCACTGGAATAGCATGTCGCTGCGTCCACTTTCCACTTCAGGGGCTTCCGTCTGGCTATCCCCTCCGCAGATGCTTGACCCCTAACAGTTTTTCCCCATCTCCTTGAGATGCTGATCAACCTGCTGCAACCACGAGGCACATGGTAGGCCCATTGGCCTACTCCGCTCACAAGGCTCCCTTGCTGATAGAATCTGGTGAACACGATTAGAGTCAGGAAAATGAGCCGCATGTTTATAGAGCCGCAGCTGACGCTCACGGATTAGGCAGGTAGCAAATCTCATTTGAGTCACTTTCAGCAACCACTCGTTGGACAAAAACGTCCAACCAGCGATACCAAGGATTCTCCGAAGAGATCTGGTACTAAAGCAATGAAGTCTCCATCTCAGACCCTGGTCAGAGTCCAAGTCTCACATCCATAGAGCAAGACTGGAAGCACCAAGGACCTGAATACTTGGACTTTCATCCTCCTGCACAGGTACCGACATCACCACACCCCATGATTCAGTGAATCCATGATTCCCCAGGCTCGACCCAGACGACTATTTACCTCTGGCTCACAGCCAGTTGAGACATGAATATCACTGCCAAGGTAAGTGAATCTCTCTGTGACTTCAACATCCTCACCACAAATGGGTACAGACAAAATAGCAGCATCCAAGATGTCAATGAAAACCTGGATCTTAGTTTTGACCCAGGAAACCCCTCATCCCAGTGGCTCCGACTCCTCATTCAGCACCTTGAGGGCCCCCGATACGAAAGGATATCCAGAGTCTCCGCAAAGATGACTGCATGATCTGCGAAATCAAGGTCAGAGATCTTGACATTCCCAAACGATGCACCGCAGCTTGATATCTCCAAAATCCTCCACAGAATCCAGTCCGTACAAGTGCTGAAAAGTGTGGGGGCCAGTGCACACCCCTGACCAGGGCCAGATTTAGACATGTGGTGGCCCCTGGGCAGTCTTCAGTAGTGGAGGCCCACCCTACCTAAGAATACTAAAAAGGTTACAAGACATATTTACAGTCATCCATAAAGTATATTTTTCAAGAATAAAGAATATGAACTTCTATATGAAATAGAGAATGAGATAGGATGAAGATCTTATATCTGTTATAGATGAATATCTTATATCTGTTCCACAAACTACCAACTACCATTCAGACACTCACAAATAGATTTTCCTCATAATTTTTTTTTCATGAAATATGTGGAGGCCCCCTGGTTGTGGAGGCCCCTGGGCAACTGCCCAGCTTGCCCATGCCTAAATCCAGCCCTGCCCCTGACAAACTCCAGAAACAACTGGAAATAAGTCAGAGATGGCATCACCACATCTCACAGCACTCTCAGTATCAGAGTAGAGTTCAGATATCAGATTGATCAGTTTTGATGGCACCCCACGAAGACCAAGAATCCTCCAGAGGGCACCCTGATTCACTGAATCAACCGCTTTGCAGAGAACAACATAGGCTGCAAGCAGCCCCTGCCGAAACTCTCGTCTGTGTTCGGTGAGGACCCGAAGGGCAAGGATACAGTCCATCGTTGACCTCTGGTGTAAAGCCTGTGAAGCCTAAAAGGCTGAACGCCGAAACTCGGAGTTTGCATCAAAATCTTGTCTCCGAAACCCTTCGCTTTCTGTACCCACTGTACCCAGTCGCACCCAACTGTCCCTGGACTCTGTGTCCTTTCCTTCTGACAAAGTGAAGAGTTCGCTGTCAAACCTCGACTCAGAATCTGCAACCGGTCCAGATAGCATCAGCCCAGGTGTCCTAAAAACCTGCTTCTCTGCTCTTGCTCACCCCTCTCTGTTCTATTCACCCTCTCATTTGCCCAAGGTCATCTGCCATCTGCTTGGAAATCAGTAAACATTACTGCTCTGCATAAAAAGGTGCAAAAACAGATCCCTGAAACTACACACCAATCAGCCTTCTCCCAATCATCAGCAAGGTTATTGAATCCATCATCGCTTCAGACATTAAATCCTTCCTCTTCTCCAATGGCTTGATTTCCAATCATCAATTTGGTTTCAGATCAGGTCACTCTACCCTGGATATGCTGCTCCTGCTCTCCCAATAACGGATGGAGGTACTCAATGCCAGACATGAAATCAGAGCCATATCCCTGGACATATTGCATACTTTTGACACGGTCTGGCACTCTGCCTGCTCAACAAACTCTCTTCCTATGGTATCCAAGACCATCTCCACTAA
The DNA here is from genome assembly GCF_056783735.1 of Eptatretus burgeri. NCBI lineage: Eukaryota > Metazoa > Chordata > Myxini > Myxiniformes > Myxinidae > Eptatretus > Eptatretus burgeri. The sequence goes on from NC_140970.1 coordinate 91,895,082, forward strand.
TGGCTCGCAGACCTCCTCTCCTGTCGCAGCCAACGTGTGGCCCCAAATGGAGTTCTCTCATCCCCTCTTCCTGTCCAGGCTGGAGTTCCTCAAGGCAGCGTTCTGGGCCCTATTATTTTTCTGGTTTTCATCAATGATCTCTCTGATTCAATTGAAAATCCTCCATCTTTTTGCTGACACTCCACCCTCTGTCGTACCATCTCTATCATCCCTCAGACTGGCAAGCCGCAGCATCTTCACTCTCTGCAGATCTGGATAAAATCACAAACTGGTCCAACACGTGGAATATGTGTTTCAATTCTGACAGATCTCGCACTCTCACTTTGTCTCTCCGAGAGGACTGTTTAGAACACCCCCCCTCCACCCCCACCCTTCATTTACTTTCTCAACAATCCTCTGGAAAAGTCCTTTCTTTCAAGCTTCCTGGTCTCACTATCTGCCATGATCTTTCATGGGAAAGCCTCATTTCCAACCTGGCTTCCAAAGCCAGTCACCGACTGGGAATCCTCCATCGTGCAAAGTCCTTCCTCAGCCCACCTGAGCTCCTGACCACATACAAAGCTTTTGTCCACAGACCGATGGAGTACTGCTCTCCCCTCTGGGCTGGTGATCCCGCCTCTTACCTGTCTCGGTTTCACGCTGTGGAACCAAGGCATTTAGGATTATTGATATCTCACGTGGTGAGGGTGAGTCTTTGGGCTCTCACTCTCTCACCGCAGGCAGGTCAGTGGTCTTTCTGTCTTCTCCCATCTCCTCTTCAGTTTCGCCCCCCCCCCACCCGCTCTGTCTGCGATTTGTCTCCACCATATTTCTTCAGGGCACTCAAAGCCTGCCAAAAACCCCCCTTCTGGTAAAACTACCAAAATCACGCATCACTGCTCACCTTCACTCTTTCATTCCTCTTTTTCCCCGCCTTTGGAATAAACTCCCTCACTCTGTTCAATCCCATTCTTCCCTCCAGGCCTTCAAAACAGCTGTCACTACCACCTCTTATCATCCCCCATCCAAATCCTCAATCTTTTCCACCCCCGTTAATGCACCCCAAACCACTTCCTTCAAATTTCCTGCTTTCCTTTCTGAAAGTCCATGTAGTATCCATGTTGTAGACCCCATGCCTCTCCCTTCCACAGCTCTCCAAATGTCTCTGTTCCCAACTGTTTTGTCATTCCCTTTCCCACCCCTCTTGTCTCATGCCCCCCTTGCTGTGTGTTGTGTGTTAGCTCTCATACGAGCCTCGTCAATGCATACAAAAAAAGAGAAAAAGCCTGTCTGCTCCAGGCACTGGTGCTCAAGCAGGTGCTGGCGATCCCTATCAAGAATTATCCAAGCAAAGAGCTTGCCCGGCACTGAGAGCAGCGCAATGCAAAGAACTGCATGCAACGACATGAGTACAGCATTTCCATCAGCCTCGAGAAGTTCAGCATGGATGCCACAGATCCCAGGAGCTTTACGCCATTTCACCGCAGCTTGTTTTTCCACAAACAAAGGTGGATCACAGCTGATTGGAGAATCAGCAATTGGGAAAGTAACACACCTGACATCCAACTCAACAGCTGATGCATCAGCCTGGTGCAGCCGCTCAAAGCAATTGGCCCAGCGGGCCTTCACTTTGGACTCCTCTGTCAAGAGCCCACCACCCTTCGCTCTAACTGCAGTACACCGAGGGATGGGCTTGGAGGAACGCAATCCATGAATTCCCCTGGAAGCAGGACGAGAATCACTTGACCATAGGTGCTGCTCTACCCCCTCACACATTCCTCGCACATTGGCCCCCTTGTCCACCTTCAGCGCACATACAGTTTTATGCCTCAACTTCCTGAACAGTTCAGCTCTGCCATTAAGCCTGGCCCTGCGACTCTGGTCAATGATATCCAGTGTCCCTTTTGAGACAAACTTCTTCTTTGCCCTAAGTTCCAAGACATCCATCGGCAACATCAAGGATGGTGGTCTTGAAGGCACTCCACAACTCTTCAAGATTCCCCAAAGCACCCAGACCCCACAAATCCCCACTGAGCCTGTTCACAAACTCCTCAGCTACTCTCTCATCCTTGAGATTGCCAACATCCAGCCTCAGCTGGGGTGGTACCATTCTCCCGGAATTAAGCTGCAACTTCAGAGTTGCTACCACAAGCCTGTGATCGGCATTGAGGAATTGAGTACTCCAGTAGACCCTGCAGTTCTGAATCATCCTCCAATGGCCATCAACGAGCACATGGTCAATCGCTTTTCCACACCACCAGCATTGGAATACCAAGTCCAGCAATGAGCTTGTGGGTGCTGAAACCATGAACCAGCCACCCCAAGTCCATGACTTCTTGCAAAGTCAAGGAACATGGTGCTATACTGGTTCACAGTTCCAGACCCATGGGGACCAACACATGTCTCATAACCATCCCTATCAGTTCCAGTCAATGCCTTGAAATCTCCTAAGACTGGAAAAGTATCTCACCTGGGACACTGTTCAACCACAGACTCGAGTGTGCCATGCAATGCGTCCTTCACATTCAGATCACTCTCCTCAGTTGGAGCATATACAGAGACCAAGAAAACGACACCCAAGGAATGACGAATCCTTAGTCTCATAATATGCTTGTTGACCGGTGTTACCTCAATTATCATTGTAGTTGGCATATTGGACATAACTACAGAAACTCCTTGGGCATGGTAACCATCAGAGCAACCAGACCTAGAGTAGGTGTAACCATCCAACATGATCTCGCCACTATCTGGTCTCCGAACCTCAGAGAGTGCTGCAATACCGATGTTCAAACACTTGAGCTCAGATGATCATCCTGTCTTCGGGATAGGACATTCCAGGCACCCACCCGAAGGGACTGCCTCAGTTTAACCCAAAGAGACCACCGTCTGGTGCACTACACCTCAGCACCACCCGACACATACTATCGCAATCTGACCCCGTAAGGTTACCCCATGGTTTTCCTTCGATCATCAAAGAGTGGGGGTCCCGAAGGCTTTGCCCCAATCCCATCATTCGTTGAGCTGCCCTGCGGAGGGCAGTTGCACAGGAGGTACTCCCACGGAGTGGGTTTTCAGAAACTATTTGCAATTTTCATGTGTTTTGTGGAGTGAAGGGTTTTACGGTGGCCAGAGTGCAAATCCTGCGACCGACCTCCTAAAAAAAAAAAGTAACCCAACTGCAGGAGGATGTCCTCAGACACAGTTGGGCACTCGATATGGATGGCCATTGGCTCACAAGGAGCTCTTCCACCCTTTGACAGGTTTTGTTTTCAATCCTACTGGGTGTCCATATCCGTACACCCTCCTCACCAGGAAACCTGGTGGGGAAGACAGTTTAGTCGCCTACAACCCGACCATGAAACAGGTTAGTACAGGTTTACATGGTACCTGCAGCATGTCACAGATCTAATCTTGCGTGACCTGACAATAATGGACCCAGCACGCTCCCTCTGCGCTGCATTAAGCAACCAAGAAAAGTAACATTAGGTAAGCCCTTGACTGTTTCAAACCCTACTTGGGTCCCTCTACAGCTGCAGACATCACAAGTAGCACATACACGATAATCGTAATGCTACACACCCCTTCAAACCACCGGACCAGTTTCTCACTTGCTGTCGAGTCATCAGTGATGGCACAGACAGAAAGGCACACCATCGAGGCTCCCAAGCATGGACCACGTGCAATGCCAATAGCAATTAACAAGCAAATACCAAGACTCAATCACATCTCTTGCACATAATTGGAGAGAATAACCAATCAGCTCTCAGCTCATTGATGAAATGAATAACCCCAGGTGGTTAGGATTTCCATAATTAAACCCCATAATTTTCCAGCCAAAGAAAGCTGCAGAAAGCAACCAAGAGTGCAGTGGAGGAACTAGAAAGCAGTACATCTTGACAAAGGCGAGTGGAGGCACAGATGGACATCCAGTAAACCCTCAAATATTGCGGGTTTCGACCAATGGCGGGAAATCTATTGTGTTCCGATTTCGTTATCGCAGGATTTTATTTCGACCAATCATGGTTTTTGAGCTGAGGTGGGTCATTGTTTGCATCCCGTGCATGTACGATTTTATCTCCCATTAAGTTCTTGTGTTGTTACTCGTGCACCATTTTTCCTACCCCAAAAATGTGACTACTCTTTGGCTCCTATCCATTGACCTGCCTGGCTAGGTAAGACCTACCAGGAGCAAAGCTCCCCCCTGGATAGCTCTCCGGGTCACAGGAGCATACAAGCTTCCCCACTACTATCAAAGTGGACGAAGAAGACGTGGCGAAGATATACATTCAGTAATATGTTTGCAAAGTAATATCTTCCTGGATTATCCACTCTAACTCTGAATTTAATAAATATTTGAACTGACGTTTAGTGTTCCTTTCATCTTTGTTTTGGCATACTGCATTGAGTGGAGTCGTCAATGGGCGATTAATTGAAATTTTAATATAAAGATCCTAGTTTCCCTGTGTCTATGGCGAGTGGGTTTGGAGATTTGGGAGTTGGGGGTGGAGGGGTGGGGGTGCCAAATTACAGTTTGTTTTGACTCCGGGCGTCAGACACCTTCAGTACGCCACTGCCCGCAGTCGTCATTTGTTGATGATGACGGACGACCCCTCTGTATTATCACACTGTTCAGCCTTGACAACTCAGGCAATTACTTTAAAACCTTCATTTTGTCATATAAATTGCTCATCCCTTTATTTGATAAGTTATTGGCCAGACTGCTGTCTCGATCACCCCGGAAGATTAAAAAAAAAAAAAAACATAACCCGGCTGATGTGCATGAAGCAAAATCATGCCTACTTGGTTCTATGGCTCGGATAAAATTCAAATTGTGAATACGAGACTCCCAAAGACGTCTTAGTCTTTCCAGAAAACCAACATGGCGGACGTATGATTTTTCTTCCGAACAATTATTGTGGGTGGAGTCAAACCATCTCTGCACTCAATGGGGTTGAAGGCTTCATGCCCATGGAACTTCATGATGTTTTTAACGCGCAAGATATTTAGTCCTCCTGACAACTTTCTGGGAACGATAAAATGAAATCTTCCGCTCGCTGTAAAAATTCGATTGTTGAAATGAACAAAAACCTTGAAAACATCGTCTCCAAATTTTTTTTAAACCGACTTCCTTCACGAGTCCTTTTTGCAACAATCTTCAACGTTTAATCAAACGATCATGCAATTTTAGTCCTCCGTCCTTTCATGCTCCGCCACAAGCTTTCTTATCATCCCTTCTTGAATCAAGTGAGGATGGTGACACAGACAAATGTTTACTCTTTCCAAATGAAACTTAGTTCCCAAAATGAAAGTTAACATAACTGTGTTGGTTCGCGGGTGCCAGCAGTGACCACTAATTTCGTTGTGTCTGTGTGTCTGTCTGTTTGTGACTCTCCAGAGCATAGCTCTGTGACGTTTGATGCGATCTTCATGAAACTTGGACACAAGCCAGATATCATGGTCTAGTTGTGTCTTTTTGTATGAGAAGCGTCCCACGCCCACTTGAACTTTTTATTTATTCTTATTTATTTATATTTTTTTCTCTCGATTTTTTTTCTCGCAATTTCATTTCCTAGAAGCTGTGCGTAATGTCCATAAGTACAACATATAAAAAAATCCGATTTGGTTTGGTCAATTTTGACGGAAGAGATAGGTTTTTATGGTAGGGCTTCCTCAAAAGCTTCCACTAACTCCACTGTACCTCTCATGGCATTGTTCAATAATTCCCGCGAACCATCGTCGCCTCCCGGCTTGTTAACATTAAAATTTTCATCCCTCACAATAGTATGGTCTGCATGTTCTCATTATTATTTTGTTAAAGGGCCCAAATTATTCCCACCTTGTGTGGGATCATTTTTTGGCCCGTCTTTTATAAACCGGCTGGCGAGACTTGCGACGTTCGACCGTGCCAGAAATTTGTAACTTGTGCCGGCAATAACTCACCGACGCTTCGCGAGAGACCCCGCATGATTCTGAACGTCCACCAGCTCATGCGTGCAGATGGGACACCCGGCTTAACAGCGATCCATGGGACGGCGCACTTTGTGATGCAGCTCCCTGTCTGTAAAACAATCAGTCGGACAGTTTACAGTTTCAAACCTGGACTCGACAATTGTAAATGTGAGTCGCACTCCCTCTGCACCATACTGTCGGCCTCAAAAGCCAGGATCAGAGAGATTGTGGCGTACATAAAAATGATTAGAATGACAATAAACATTGTAGGAAAGGAAGAATGTTACTTTCATGAAATCTCTGAACAGCTGTTTTCCATCAGGACATTTAATATCTCGAATCGTACACCACATGACGGATCCAAAGAAAAGCATTAAAAAAAATGGATTAGTTTCAACAAAACAAGTCACAATTTTGCTTTCAAACAATGAGAAAACCCAAGACATTTCACTCTTGCCCGAGTTTTCAAGCATACCCTGTTTCATACATCCACGCCATTGTTTCTTGCTGGCCCGATTCGCCGCTCACCTCCGAGAACATAGCGGGCTCACGAAGATGGGAACCCAGGTTCGGATGACAATGTCCTTATAATTTTTCTGAAGGTACATTAATTGTTCTGTCTCCTAATGTCCATGTACTGTATCTGGATAAGCTCTTCCACCAGCTACATGGAAGCAACGAGACCGTCGAAAAGGACGTACGACTCGTCCGTCGTCGAGACGGAGCTGAATTCGACCGAAGTGTCCCTTCCCAAAAACGTTTGCGACACTCACGAACACCGCACAACAGGAAACACAATTCCATCTCAATTCTCAAAAGCCCTGGAACCTGATTCCCCAAGGTGGCGGTGAAAGGGTTAAAAAAAACCCCCCAAAAACAGACGATTCATCCATGTACCTCCATATTCATTTGAATGGTTATTATTTACCAGATGCTTGTTCATCACGTGCAGAGCCTGTGGCTGCTTGACTGCATCATTTTCCGAGGGTTCAACTGTGTTGCTGATGCAGTGCCCCCACCCCTACATTGTCAGTAAAGCTGGTACTCAGTTTTGCCAACCTCAGGAGGATGAACAGGCTGAGTTGACTCACCTGGTGTGTCGAGTCGCCAGCCTGCGGCAGCAGAAGTCACAGGGAGAACACAGAGTCCGAGTACGGCATCGATGTTAACTTTAGCCTTCGTTACCCGTGGATGTTAACTTTCCGAACGCCGTTCTCACAGCTCTAGCCGAAGGCGCACATGACATGGGTGTTAATGTTTTATCACCTTCGATGGAGTACCTCCAACCCCCGCCACCCGGACCCCATGTAATCCCCAATATAAAGTACCTTTCCCCCCAGCACCAAGTCCCTCGCCGCCTGTTCTCCCCAACCTTCGCAGAACTCTATGATTCGCCTTGCCCCTCTCTCTCTCTCTCTCTCTCCCCGCATGATCACATTCCTTTCTCCATCCCCCCCCATCAACCCTCCTCCCCCCATCAGCCCTCCTCCCTCCCTCCTCTTTTCCTCTTCCCTCCTTCGAACATTTCCTCCATCGGAATTCGTTTCCACCTTCACGACGTTACATTCCCCCCCTCATCTGCGCGTCTGTGTAAACTCTCACGCACTTCTCACCTCCCTCCGTCGATACCTCCACTCGCATCGTCTCTCCCGCCATGTGTGGTTTCCATGGAAACAAAGCTGAAGGACGAGATCGACACTCGCTTTCCTCACGTCACGAATGGGTGCCCCTTCCTCCGCGGCGGTAAAAAGAGCATTTTTTCGGTGGTTTTTAAAGGATTTACTAATTCATCAGGGGGTGGGGGGTAATCGGAACCCAGTTCGGTTTGGACGTCACGTGTCCACGTTCCCAGGTCGTGCCGAGAGCTCACGGGTCGGTTCAGCGCGCGCTTTGGATTGACCCGGGCGTGAAAATGTTAGCTCGTCTCATGGTTCGATTCCCGCCACAATCATGGGGGTCTGACCGAATACCACACGGATGTGAGAGTGTGTGGTGTTGCATTGCGGAGTACGCTGAGTTTTCGCAGGAGGTGAATCCTACTCACCAATTGAATCGACAACCACAAATCTCGCTCTCACGCTAGTTACGTGCAGTGTAATTCGGTACTTTGTCTCTGTCTAGTTATTTTATCGCAATTTTATATTGATCGATGATCAATTGCGAGGGAAGCGAACAAATCGTAACTCGAGGTATATAGACATGTTTCAGTTAGCAATGATGGGCATCTACTTTTCAAACGAATGTATTTTTTTTTCATGGTTGTGAAACTTTACGATAAAGTGTGATTGACGTCATCAAAACAACGATCGTCTGGTATTTTGTTGTCGGATTCACGTCTCTGGCAGGCTAAGTTTTTGGAGTTAGTAACACAGTGTACGGCAGCGCGCTTCGCGGATTGAAGGGGAGGTTATGGACGAGCACATCGCGGTGCAACCGTTGACCGGAGGAGGCGTCAATACGACCGAGTATCTGTTGCAGGGGAGCGTACTCGATTCGTCCTTGGATTCCCTGGTCGCGCGCCTCCGAGGCGTCTGTGACAACCTCGACCCGGAGAGCTTCACCGACCGCGAGGCGGTTTGGCTCCTCAGGGTACAGGGCGCACCGAGCCTGACGCTGCGGACCCGCACGGCGCTCGATCGGCCCGACTACCCGCACCTGCTGCGCTACCTGGGCCAGGCAGAGAGCGGAGAGCGCGCGCGCATCGCCACGGTGCGCGCGTGCGTCGACGTGCACGTGTCCGAGTCGGCGCACGCGCTTCTCGCGCACATGGGCTTCACGCTGGACCACGAGTACACGGCGCGGGGTCACGTGTTCCGCCGCGGCCGCGTCAAGGTGGCCGTGTCCAAGCTGTGCCGCCTGCCGCAGCCCGGATCCCCGACTCCCCCCGAACCCCTCACGGCGTCTCATCTGGTCGAGGTAACCTGGGCCGGACCCGGCGGCGGCGAGGGTGGTGCCAACGCCGTTCGAGCGATGGCCGACCTGTTGCGTCCTTTGGTGTCCCTCGAGCGGCTCGACCCAAAGCGACTGTGATGACGTCATGGATTTTTGCCACGTGCTCCAGTCTAGGCTCTTCACCGGTTCCACGGTCCGTACAGAAGACCCGCTCGTTCGGTGTTCGTTTGTGTGCTGCCCGGCAATCATGATGCCCTTTTATGGAAGCTGACTATGACGTCATAGTGAAAACTCCCAAACCCCACACCCAGATAGGAAAAGTCGATTTAAATAGCTTGAACGTTCATTCGTTTGGGCAACTCGTGGAGAAGTTGGAAGTGTTTGTACGATCCCTTTAGAGTAGTCACCTCCTGGTGCATCAGCAACCGCTCGTGTTTTCTCTTGTGGATAAGTAGACCTATGGACAGTTTTGTTTTCATTGCATACCCCACTCCTGGGGTCTTCAATACACGGTCAGTCAAGAGAGTTTGCCTCCTGTTGATTTTTGAGGGTCATTGCCACCACAACGAAGAATTGTCGATCGTGTAATAGCCAATTCCTGATAACGTTTAACCGGTATGTGGTCCATAAGGCTTTCGGCCTCACGATGGATTAAACGATTATTCGCCAAATCCAAAGCCGCCTTCGTTGTGCCTTCGTGCCGGACCTGGTGTTGGCTTAACAGTTAAGGTTAAGATTGTTCGCTTAACTCCCAGGCTTGATATCCTCAGGTGTTCAGTTGAAGCCCCTGCTTTCACCGTTGAATTAGCACCAGCTGGGTTGACTTTGCCTGTCATCCTTCTGAGGTCGGCAAAATGAGTACCAGCTGACTGGTAACGGGGCCACCGCATCTGCGTCACAGCCGCACCACCAGAGAATGATGCAGCCAAGCAGACACAGGCTTCGTACGATTAAATTAATAACCTCTGTGCCTTCTGGTGATCAAAACTACCTAGTTCGGTGAATTTGTGCACAACCGCCTGTGAGGAGATAGCGTGATGGACGGATTGATTGGCGGAGCCGATTGCCATTGTGTTTTTTTTTTTTCCCCCAAATAAGCCTGGGTTTAATAACTCCAACTGTGGACCTGCCAACATTCAAAAAGTCCTCAAAAAGAAGTGAGGATCCGTTTTTCATGTTGATCGAGGGCATCCATGCTAATTCGTTAGGGCATGGGATGTTGAATGTATGAGCGGATGCCACGTCTGATTATTCCCACACTTTTTAAAATAAAAATGGGGGATATGATGGTCTGTCCGTCACACGATCTCCTCCTGCAGTTGGGTAGAAATTCACCAAACTTGGGAATTATGATCACCACACGGCGAGATGTTACGAGAGCAGTATCATTTTTGGCCCACACCCTGGGGCCCAAGGGCAGGCTCAAAATCCCCATGGCCTGGAGACTTGGGATCACAAGGGTGAAAACAGAATAAATTTTTTTTTTTAACTCTAACTTTGACATTTAGTCTTTCCTGGTGGAATATTTTGCCATCTTTCAATTTTGCTTCAGGTTGGAAGTGTGCGGATTTGCAATGGCGTGCCATCGACTTCACTCTCGTCTTGATTTTGACATCATTTTCAAGGTCCAAAGGGTCACATTTGACAGTTTTTTTTTTTCAGTGATGCATTGACAGACATAATATATGATTTTTTTTTTACAAAAACATTCATATGGAATATGATGATTTAAGGATCGATAAAGCCATTGTACACACGTACATGGTGAAATTTCAATCAATGCCTGAAAAATCATCGATTACATTTTAGTTTGGAAGAAAAGAAGTCTCGGACGTTCGGATTCCGTGTGAATTCTTCATTAAACCGTAACGGCAAAAGCTCTCCAAAATCCCCTTCCAGGAAACCCCGTGAAACCAAAGCTCAAGCATATTCACATATTATGAAAGCAAAGGCAAAGTGATACCGTGACATCATCATGAGAAAAAATATTGACTTTTTTTCCCCCCCCAAAACCTTCAGAAAACTTCTTTATGAGAGCGGAGTCGATGGCACACCATCATCGCAAATCCCCACGCTTCCCACCAAAAGCAAAGTTGAAAGATGGCAAAAAAGGGTCCACCAGGAATAACCAACTATCAAATTTAGTTTACTTTTTCTTTTTTTTTGTCCGTTTTGACCCCTGTAACCCTCAATCGCCACCCTCGGGGGCATGAACCCAAGGACAAATAAAAAAGATTGTTACATATTTCATGCGTCCCCCAAAGTTGATTGCACACACAAAGTTTCATTTCAAAGTGCCTGGAATTTCTTCCTTTTTAAAAAAAATTATTTCTCCTTTTGACCCTGTCCAAGGTGGCATACCCTACTCCTGGGGCTCTTTTTTTATGACCTCACCATGAAGAGGACGAGGACCTTGGCTCATTTGAGCTTGTTAAATTTTGTGAATTTTGAGTAGTGAAACTACGTAATGGGCCAAAATGACACCTGCTCTTACACCTTTGTGCCATGTGATAATAACTACCAAGTTTGGTGAATTTCTGCCCAACTGGAGGAGGAGATAGTGTGACGGACAGATGGAGCCGATTTCGCCATGACATACAAATACTTTGTTTACCTCATGAGTGTTTGTGACATTGTATGTTGTCATATTAACGGTATAGTATTAATGTGTGATTGGAATTAAAATATAGAGAGATTGAATTTAAAGGAGAATGAGGAAATAATGTGTTTCCACCGGTGACATTCATAATATTGGTTTGGTATCAACACAAACCTGGTGTTGGCTTAGCGGTTAGGGTGGTGGCTTGGGATCCTCGGGTCCTGAGTTCAAGCCCCGTTTACCCGATGAATTAACACCAGGGGGTTGACTCAGCCTGTCATCCTTCCGAGGTCGGCGAAATGATTACCAGTTTCGCAGCCAAAAGGCTGCACACGAAGGAAAGGCCTCGTGACGGATTTATTAAAAATCTGGTGTTGGTGTGGAGCAAGCATGTTGGGCCTCCTCTTGCGTAAAATTTCCTTGTAAAAAAAAAAAAAAAAAAATAGACATTCGCAGATTCGGCTATTGCAGATTTGCCATGACGTCACAGAAATACTTCGTTTGCCTCATGAATGTTTGCAATCTTGTATTTTTTTTATATTCATGGTATAGTATTCATTTGTGATTGGAATGAAAATATTGAGAGGTTGAGTTTAAAGCAGAATGAGAAAATTTATGTGAGGGGTTCCACCAGTGACATTCGTGGATTCGGTAATGAAAATCAATTTAAAGATTGGATTTCATTTGCAATCAACAAATAAACAATTTATATGAATACACATAGTAGTAATAGTGATAATAATAATAAACCCACACAAAATCAAAGCAAATCTAAGATTCAGTTTGTCCAGCCATTTTACAACAAGGCCTGAGCGAGTGGTGAGGGGAACAGGCTCGTGAAGGTGTTCATCCAGCACAACATTGGGGGGGACAATAGAGATGTATTAGAAGGGGAATGGGGCAAAGGAGAAACATTGCAGTGATCACCATTGTGTGAGGGTGATGGGCCTGGGATCCTAGGATCCTGATATCAAAACCCACTCAGCTGTTGAATTAATACCAGGTGGGGTTCACTCTGCCTGTCATCCTTCCGAGGTCGGCAAAATGAGTGCCAGCTTGCTGGTATCCTGTGTCAGAGTGGTGACCCGTACAGGATTGCACCCAATAGCCAAGGAGACTGCTTAGGCAGCACCAATGCTCTGCACTGAGTATGGTCCCAATGGATGGATGGATCACCTTTGTTGTTACGAGAATGGGAGGAAGTATTGCTGTGTTCATCATCATACGAGTTTCCCATCTCTGGCTCGTACACACAGCCAGTGTGGTTGGCCAGCTTGTTTGAAGATCGGAGATGTTGGTGATTCCTATAGAACAAACGTTTTCCTGCTTGGAGCACGTAGGACTTCGGGGACTCGTGTTTTTGGACGATTTCACCAGGAACCCATTTTCTAGTGCCAGGAAATGGTTCCACATGGACTTGCCGACCCTGAAAATGTGGCCGCTTTTGGTACAAGTAAGCTGTGCTTTGCAAGCAGCTTGTTATGTGGTCTTCTACCCATCAACAACGGTGCAGGGGACAAGTGTAGTCCTCCTCGGGGAGTGGTGCTGTCGTCTAACAAAGCCAGATGTTTGTCCCCCGCTTTCTTCCACAATTTTTTTTTTACAGTTTGCACTGCTCTCTCAGCTTTTTTTTTTTTTTTTTTTTTGTATACCTTGGTCGAGGCTCGTATGAGAGCAAACACACAACTCACAGCAAGGAGGCATGAGACAAGAGGGGCGGGAGTGGAAGGGACAAAACAGTGGGGAACACACACATTAGGTGAACTGTGGAAGGGAGAGGGATGGGGATGGGACGGGGAACATGGCGAAGAGAAGATGGACATTTCAGGGACTTTCAGGAAGGAAAGCAGGAGAAATGAAGGAAGTGGGCTTGGGTGGATTATCGGGGGTAGAAAAGATCGAGGATTTGGATGGAGGAAGATAAGAGGTGGTGGTGAACAGCTGTTTTGAAAGCCTGGAGGGAAGAATGGGAAAGAATAGAGTGAGGAAGTTTATTCCAAAGGCGGGAAAAAAGAGGAATGAAAGAGTGAAGATGAGCAGTGATTCGTGATTTTGGTAGTTTTACCAGAAGGGGGTTGTTGGCGGACCTTGAGCGCCCTGTGGAAATGTGGTGGCGACAAATCGCAGAGAGAGCAGTGGGGCAAGGCTGGAGAGGAGTCGGTAGAAGACAGAAAGACCACCGACCAACCTGCGGTGATTGAGTGAGAGGCCCAAAGACTCAGCTTCATTGCGGGAGATGCCGATGATCTTAAATGCCCTGGTTTCGACAGCGTTAAGCCGAGAAAGGTGGGAGGCAGGAGCACCAGCTCAGAGGGGAGAGCAGTACTCCATCAGGCTACGGACAAAAGCTTTGTAAGTGGTCAGGAGTTCAAGAGGGCCGAGGAAGGACTTTGCACGACGGAGGATTCCCAGTCAGCGACTGGCTTTTGAGGCGAGGTTGGAAATGTGACTTTCCCAAGGAAAGGTCATGGCAGATAGTGAGACCCAGAAGCTTGAAAGAAAACATTTCTTCCAGAGGATTGTTGAGAAAGTGGATGCGGGGGTTTTCTAAACGGTCCTTTCGAAAAAACAGTGAGAGTGTGAGATTTGTCTGGATTGAAAGACATGTTCTACGTGTTGGACCAGTTTGTGATTTTATCCAGATCTTTAGTGAGCGAAGAAGCTGCTGCTTGCCGGTCTGAGGGATGCCCGATGGTACTGCAGAGGATGGAGTCGTCGGCAAAGAGAAATAGAGGATTTTCCAGAGAGTCCGAGAGATCATTGATGAAAACCAGAAAAAGAACAGGGCCCAGAACACTACCTTGAGGAACTCCAGCCTGCACAGGAAGAGGGGATGAAAGAACTCCATTTAGGGCCACACGTTGACTGCGACAGGAGAGGAAGTCTGTGAGCCATGAGTGGAGATGGCCTTGAATACCATGGGAAGAGAGTTTGGTGAGTATGGCAGGGTGCCAGACTGTGTCAAAAGCACGTGATATGTCCAGGGATACGGCTCGGATTTCCTGTCTGGCATTGAGGACCTCCATCCATTGATGGGAGAGCAGAAGCAGCATATCCAGGGTAGAGTGACCTGGTCTGAAACCAAATTGATGATTGGAAATCAAGCCATTGGAGAAGAGGAAGGATTTCATATCTGAAGCGATGATGGATTCCATCACCTTGCTGATGATTGGAAGTAGTTTGGTTCACCTAGCTTCACCGTAAGCACGAGCAAATCGAGGGCTGGAAGTAGTTTGGTTAATGCCGTAATCAAAACAAAACAATTTGAACTCTTTGGACACTAACAAGGATGCATTGTCACTCCTAAGACCCTCAGGTATACCATGTGTACTAAAGATGGATCTTGGAGCATCAATCGTTGTGCGGCTTCTCATATCCTTGAGCTCACATACCTCAATAAATTTCGAATAATAATCGACAACCAAAATATATTGTTTTGACTCAAACTCGAATCGGTCCAGGGCGACCTGGTTGAATGGTAAATCGGGAATCTGTGTCGGTATGAGCGGTTCCAGAGGAAGCTTATTTTGGTAATCTGCACATGTTGTGCAGTTTTTCACTGCTTCTTCGATCTGTTGGTTCATTGTTGGCCAATAGAGCACACCCCGAGCATGCTGTTTGCACTTTGCAACACCAAGGTGAGAGCTTTGTATGATTGAGAGCATGTGCTGATGGAGACGAGGTGGCACTACTATATGCATACCTTTATAGATCATTCCATCAGACATGTAGCTCGCTCTTTGAATCTCAGTGTGGCCTCAATGGAATGGGCACTTCATTTCGATAGCTGGGCCATCCATGTGTGGATCATGTCCAACAGAAGTTGTAGCACTTGGCGAGTTTGTTCCTGCAGCTGGACGTACCTCTCCTTGATGATGGAGATGAAGTCGAACATGGAAACCTGCTCCAGATTGACTTCTTGTCCCAACAACTGATGAGTCTGATAAGCACGAGATAGTGAATCTGGTAGCTGCATGTCTTTGCCACTTTTATACACTACCTCGAGATCGTACCACTGCAGATGTAAACAGCATCCTCTGCAGATGGAGCAGACAGAAGAGGTTTTTTTGAAAATCTCTTGAAGTGGCTTGTGATCCGTAAATACAGTCACTGTCTTGCCAAATATGTAGCAGTGGAATTTCATGCAGGCGTGGAGGATTGCAAGCATTTCTTTTTCAATCTGAGAAGACCGTTGTTCCACCTCCGAGAGGGATCACAAAGTGTATGCAACTGGCTTCCCCTCCTGCATTAAGACACCACTGAGACCGCTTTGACTTGCATCCGCATGGATCTCCACTGGTGCCTTCACATCATCGTATCTCAGTACAGGCTGATGACAGCAGAGATCCAATAGTTTATGGAAAGCTTGGTCCTGTGCAGGTTGCCAGTCAAAAATACTATCAGCTCTCAGTAAAGCTCTAAGTGGTGCATTGACTTCACTCAGTTGAGGAATAAATTTAGCCAGGGAAGCAACAAATCCAAGGAAACGCCACACTTCTCTTTATTCCATGAAATAGGCATATTACGGAGGGCTTCAATTCTTGAGGGGTTAGGCTTGAGTCCGTCTGCAGTAAGTAGATGCCCGACGTACTGAACCTCCTTTTGGCGAACTTTGCATTTTTGCATGTTCAATTTGAGGTTGTAGGATGTAGCCCTCTCCACGACTTGCTTTAAAATGTTGTCGTGATGATCTCGATCTCGTCCTGCAATCAAGATATCATCCATGATCGCTGTGGCTCCAATAATGCCATCCAACATTTGATCCATGATATGCTGAAATATTTCTGGGGCACATTTCAATCCAAATGGAAGCCTCAGTCAACCAAAATGACCCATCGGTGTGTTGAAGGTCATCAGTTTGGATGACTCCTCATCCAGAAGAATCTGTAGAACCCCACTCTTTGCATCCAATACTGAAAATAAGTTGGCTTTCGGTCTGTCGGAGACCACCTATTCAACCGTCTTCATGGGATAATGCTCACGTTTAATGGCCTTGTTGAGATCTTGAGGATCCAAACATATTCTTAGCTTGCTATTGTGAACTCCAGCTACCATTGAGCTGACCCATTCAGTTAGCTCCTCCATCAGATTTATGAAGCCGTTATCTCCCATCTTGTTCAATTTCTTGATGATCCTCGGCATTAGCACAGCGGGTTGCCGACGTGCAGCATGTACAACCCCATTGGCTGTTGGGTGTACTGTATTTCGATTCGGTAGACCCCTGGTAGGGTACCTGAAGTATGGATGATATCGGGAAAATCTTGTAGCTCTGGGGGAACCGATTCATCATCCGCCGACTTAACCCCCGCCAGGGAACTCAGTCGAGCAATGAGGCCAAGGTTCTCGGCGGTCTCCCCAGATATCACGTTCTCCTGATCCAGATTGACCAGCTCGCATGAAGCTATTACGGACTTCCCCTCAAATTCCAGGGAAAGATCCGTGGAAGCAATTGGCCGATTCTCAGGGTTCTCTTAGACTGGTGAAGTGCAGTATTAACTGGTAGTCTTTGAAAATCCCTGAGTACAAGTATATTGCACCTTGCCCCTGTATCAATACGGAAGGTAATGTTCACAATGCCACTGACTCTGACAGTCTGGGACCATTTGTCATCTGCCAGAGTGCCGATGTTGTCAACCTTGTATATTTCAAAAACCTCCGAATTGCCTTCAGGTCGTTGTTCCTTGTTTTCTCCAGCATCGACGAGGAGCATTTTTGCCCAGTTGCTATCACCTACAGCAGACCAACATCCAATGGTTCAGGCGTTTGCAATAGGAACAGGCAGAGCCCACTGCAGGACATTTCCCTTGGTTCCACAAATACCACTCATCCTTGCCACATCTACCGTGCGATTTAATTCCAAGCAGCTGTGATAACGAGGCACAAGGCTTGGGATGCGATTTGCTCTGAGCTGTGATAGCTGACACTCCAAGTTTGTAGTTATCTTCATTCCGCACAATGCGGATTTGCTTGCGAGACAACTCAAACTGTTGTCCAATCTCCAGAGCCTTTGCGAGTGACAGTGCTTCACCTAGATCCAGTAACCTTTCCTGCACCCTGGATTAAAAACTGCCATCAATGATCACATCTCATGGAATGTCCTTGGGATCGGCATACTCGCAGTCCATGAGAATAATCCTCAGGTCCTTTACAAAGTCATCAAAGGTTTCCTCACTCTTGTTTCTGCTGCTTGAGCTGGTGCTGGGCGATCCGCTTGCTCTTTCTCGGTCGCACATACGTTTCAAAACGATCGAGTACCTTGTGGGGATCATGTTTCTCAGTCTCCTCCCATGTGAATGTTTTATAAACCTCACGGCCATGAGCACCAGTCCATGTGCATGGCCATCTGGCTTTTTGCTTTGGGTTTTGCTCTGATAGTGAGCCCGCGAACACGAACTGAACGTGGTCTCGAAACTGAGTGAATTCTCCAAATAAATCCACTGCATCCCAATCGAAAGTTGGGTATTCAAAGCTCGGAAATGCCATACCGTACTTATGGATGGTCGTTTGTTAAAAAGCAGCAGGTCCGGTTAACTTCTGATACCATGTAAGATAGCTGGCTTTTATTCCAAACCGAAGCAGCATTGCGGGTCTCGTGAGATCAACGCGATCCAGATCGAGCCACAGGAACTGCTTTACATTACAACCCCCCAACCATGTTTTTTTTTTTCAAAAACATGGGGAGAAAAATAGGTTACATTGTCATATAAAAACAAACAGAAAAAACATCCTCATGCATTCTTTTTTTCTCATGATGCAATTGGAAATTTAAAAAATCACCAAACTTGCTCGTTATGATCACCGCATGGCAAGAAGGTGCAAGAGCTGGTAAAATATCACAAGCTGGTCAAACACTTGGAATATTTGAGTCTTTCAATCCTGACAAATCTCACATTCTCACTGTCTCTCTCAGAAAGGACCGTCGAGCAAACCCTCCAATCTACTTTCTTAACGATCCTCTTGAGGAAGTTCAGCCTTTCAAGCTTTTGGGTCTTGCTATCAGCCATGATCTTTCGTGGACAAACCACATTTCAAAGTTTGCCTCCAAAGTTAGCCGCCGACTTGGCATCCTCCATCGTGTAAAGTCCTTCCTTGGCACACCTTAGCTCCGATCCACCGACGAGGCTTTCATCCGCAGCTTGATGGAGTACTGCTCTCCCCCTGGGTTGGCTCCCCCCACCCCCCTGCCTCCCATCTTACTCAGCTTGATACCGTGGAACCAAGGCCTTTAAGGTTATTGGAATCTCCAATGATTAAGCTGAATCTACGGGCGTATCACTTCGCCATCACAGACAGCTCGATGGTCTCTCTGTCTTCTACCACTTCCTCTCTGGTGTTGCACCCTCTGCTCTTTTCATGCTTCACCCCCCGAAACCCCCCCCCCCCAGGATTTTGCAGGGCTCACACGGTCCACCATCAACCCCCATTTGGTGAAACTACCTAAATTCAGGATCTTCCACTCATTTGTTTATCTTTTTTCCTGTCTGTGGAACCAACTTCCACATTCTGTTCAATCTCATTCTTCCTTCCAGGTCTTCAAAACAGTTGTTCATCACCATCTGATTGTTTGCAATCCCAAACCATGATTTTTTTTCTCTACCCTCGTTAACCCCTCCCCCCCT
Source organism: Eptatretus burgeri (assembly GCF_056783735.1). NCBI lineage: Eukaryota > Metazoa > Chordata > Myxini > Myxiniformes > Myxinidae > Eptatretus > Eptatretus burgeri. Next base: position 91,914,120 of record NC_140970.1, read on the forward strand.
CCCCCAACCACCCCACCCCAATCCCTCCTTCCAAATTTACAATTTTCTCTCCTGAGAGTTTCCTTCTGCATCCATTTTGTCCACCCCATGCATCCTTTCCTGACCCCCATTCCTCCCCACACCCATTGTTTGTCTAAGTCTCCCTCTGTCTTGACCTTTGGCTCTGCTGTTAGTGTTCCCCCCTCTCTCTACTGTTCCTTTTGTCCTGTTGCATCTTGCTCCATTCAGTGCATTACTACCTGCTCTTCCACGACCCTTGACTATGAATACCAAAAAAAAAGTAGTTTAATTTTTGACCCCACCCACCCTGAAGCGGAGTCCTTGAGGGGTCCTTACACAAAATGTCCTTGAGGGCCATCCAAAAAAGATTTATGCAACATGGTAATTTACAAAGTAATAACGAAACAAAGGAGGAGTGGTCGTTCTCCTTCCTGTGCATGTTTCAACAATGATCACAAATATAACTAGAAAGGCACTTGGTAGAGCGCATACCTCCACCCCGTAATGTCTGATCCACGAGAACATACCTGGCCCAATACATTTTTGAAATATCATGCTACATATCCTTTTTGAGCCCCATCTCTTAATGGCTAAGAATCACTTGAAAAATTCGAGTAGTCTGATCCGGATTCAGATCTTCACCAAAATTGAAACATTTCTTCCTTCTCACACACCCAACCTGTCCACCAAGTTTCATCCGAATCCGTACACAACTTTTTGAGATATCGTGCTAAATATCGTTTTTGACCCGATCTCTCAATGGTGAAGAATCACTTTAAAAATACTAGTAGTTGGATCCGGATTCAGATCTTCACCAAAATCTAATCACTTCGTCCTTGTTACACACCCAACATGTCCGCAACTTTTTGAAATATTCTGTACACAAACAAACAAATACACAGAGAGAAAGGAGTGCAAACATAAACTCCTTCACCTTCGGTGGCAGAGGTAAAGATGATTAAGAGTGAGAATTGCTTTGCAACACATGTCCCCGACTGATGTGATATTTTATAAGTCAAAAAAGGGTATAACTTTGTGAAAAATTTACGAAACACCCTGAAACTCGAACTTGTTCTGTAACTTGTCAAATTAAAGCCATGCACTAAGTTTCAGTTGAATATGTTAAAGGGTATGGGGAAAAAAGTCTGAAAACCCACAGGTGGGCCAGACAGAGAGCAAACCTATAGTGCCCTCCAGTGAAACCGGTAGGGGAATAATAACTAGGCTTTCTGGTGAAGGCCGTGTGTCGATATGTACGTCAGTCGACAGGTAGACCCGGCTATAAACTGGTGTTTCCCAGGCAGGGGGATAATCCATTGTGTGCGCTGTCCCTTGGATGGACGTTAAACTTGGTGTTCTATCTGCTTGTATTAGTTGTTGGATGTTAAAGATCCCAAAATGTCCTTCACGAAGAGTTGAAGAGTTATTACCGTTACTCTGGCTAAATAATATTCGAAATTCCTGAACTGTGGGGAGGAAGTCTTCTTTGAGGTTCCATGACACCAGGTTACATTGCTTGCTATCTTAGAATGACCTTGTTCACGAATGAAGGACAACCTGACCTACCTTATATAATCTATTTGAGCTGCCTGACAGCTTTGAATCACCGCTGGAGGAAAAAGGTCACACACTACTTTTATCATGAAACCGATCCACAAAAGGTTTCTCTACAACCCTCTTTAGCTGACAACCCTCTCTTCTACATATCTCCATTTAATGCATGCATCCTGATGCTTCCTTCCAACTGCATGATGAAATCCATTGCGAGCACGGTTCTGTGCCTGAAAGACAGCCATTCTACATTCTCCTGAAGCATGAGACCCATGGTACAAATGTTTTCTTGGTCATTACTGAGGTTCTTCAGGAAGAGGTAAATTGTATTTTACTAAGGTGCTGACCAAATGCATTCTAATATCTGTTTGATCCTCGTTAACTTTTTCTGCCGTCCCACTCTCCTTCAAACCATAAGCTTCCATCCACCTTTGACTTTCTGCACAGAACACTTAAAAAAAAAACTATCTTCATTTTTTGTTTCTTTTGTGTTTATTGTCCACTCTATGGTTTATTGTGCATTGACCTCTGATCGTACATTTTCAAGCTCCACAAACACCTCCTTTTAACAAAAAATCATGAAAAATGTAATAATATTATTAGAAACAAAGTGAATGGATTCACTGGACAATGGATGAAATGAGCAAGACGGAGATTGAGGTGGTATGCTAACCACTATGGGAAACAAGGAGAAGCTAACGATGCGGGCCTTAACCCCTTTGCTTCAGCTCCGGGGAGGGTTAACACCCGAAACATCAGCTTCTTGCTCCCCACGACGATTCGCACACCACCTCAATCAATGTCCTCTTACTTTCATCCATTTATCACAAATATAACTTTTCAAAACAAGTGTTGCACAATTTTTTTTATTATTGCTGTTAACAAAAATTAATTCTTTTTAAAAAGTAAAATTGTTTTTTTCTTTTATGCAGTACTGTATTTCGGTTTGTGTGTGTGCCCACATGTGCATACAGACATGCACATATGATGGTCAGCTTGCTTGGATTGAGTTCCTTCCTCGGATGTGAAGGGGGAGGGGTGGTGGTTAAGGGGAACCAGAGGTTGGGAGACCATTGGGGGGTGGATCAGAAATCTTGACTTTGCAATGCAATTGTATGAGTGTGGGTAGGCTGTAACTTTGTAATGCAGCCCGAAACACAGTCTACGCGGGGCATGCGCCCCCTGTAAGTTAGACCTTCATAGAGTGGTGTGGCACAGGGTGTCGCGGTCGCAGGGTGTCATAGTATCCTTTAATTACCTCCACCACTAAAGGTGGAAAGATGTTATGCTTTCACCTTTGTTTGTTTGTGTGTGGATATCTCAAAAAGTTGTAGATGGATCCGGATGAAATTTTGTGGGCAGGTTGGGTGTGTGACAAGGACAAACTGATTAGATTTTGGTGAAGATCCGAATCCGCATCCGACGACTAGAAATTTTAAAGTGATTCTTCACCATTGAGAGATGGGGATCAAAAACGATAAAAAGCATGATATTTCAAAAATATGTTGGGCCCGATATGTTCTCCTGGATCAGGCATAATGGGGCAGAGGTATGCACTCTACCAAGTGCCCTTCTAGTTTTTGAAGAGATAGTTGTGGACAAAAATATTGACACCCTTACACTTTTCTCAAATAACTCATAATTTTCACCAAAAATAAGTTGAAATTGACAAAAGTATTTTGTCTCCACAATTCTTGATTTCACTCTTAATATTACAGAAGCTTTGTTTTTGATTCAGAACTTAATATATCCTTTTAAATCAGAAAATAAAAAGAAATGGCATTGACAAAATTATTGACACCCTCGACTTAATATTTGGTATCACAACCTTTGGACAAAATAACCGCAGTCAAGCACTTCCTATAGCCATGAATGAGCCTCCTCTACCTCTCTACTGGCAGTTTGGCCCACTGTTCATGTGCAAACTGCTTCAGTTCTCCCAGATTTGAAGGGGACCTTCTCCCAACTGCTGTTTTCAGATCTCCCCACAGGTGTTCAATGGGATTTAGATCTGGACTCATTGCTGACCACTTCAGAACAGTCCAGCGTTTTGTGTTGAACCATTCCTGGGTGCTTTTTGAAGTGTGTTTGGGTTCATTGTCTTGCTGCAAGACCCATGACCTTCGACGGAGACCCAGCTTTCTGACACTGGGTTGAACATTGTGCTCCAAAATGCCATGGTAATCTCCTGATTTCATGATGTCATAAACACATTCAATGCACCGAGACCCAGTGCCAGAGGCAGCACAGCAACCCCAAAACATCACTGAACCTTCTCCGTGTTTGACTGCCAGGAAGGTGTTCTTTTCTTTGAAGGCTTCATTTTATTTTCTGTAAGCATAGAGATGATGTGCTTTATCAAAAGCTTTCATATGGTCTCATCTGTCCACAGGACATTCTCCTGGAAGGATTTTGGCTTATTCAGGTGTGTTTTAGCAAACTTCAGTCAGGCTTTCTTATGTGTGTCTCTCTCTCTCTCTCTCTCTCTCTCTCTCTCTCTCTCTCTCTCTCTCTCTCTCTCTCTCTCTCTCTCTCTCTCTCTCTCTCTCTCTCTCTCTCTCTCTCTCTCTCTCTCTCTCTCTCTCTCTCTCTCTCTCTCTCTCTCTCTCTCTCTCTCTCTCTCTCTCTCTCTCTCTCTCTCTCTCTCTCTCTCTCTCTCTCTCTCTCTCTCTCTCTCTCTCTCTCTCTCTCTCTCTCTCTCTCTCTCTCTCTCTCTCTCTCTCTCTCTCTCTCTCTCTCTCTCTCTCTCTCTCTCTCTCTCTCTCTCTCTCTCTCTCTCTCTCTCAGCAGTTCAGTCCTCCTGGGTCTCCGACCATAGAACCCCTTTCACTGAGTTGGTGATGGATGATGCGAGTTGAAACGGTTATACCTTGTTTCTGAAGGTCAGCTTAAATCTGTTTAGCAGTTGATCAAGGTGCTTTCTCCACCATTCGAACAATCCTTCGCTACAATCTTCAATCAAGTTTTCTCTTGTGGCCATGTCCAGGGAGGTTGGCTACAGTGCCATGGACCTTAAACTTCCTGATAGCACTGCGTATGGTGGACACAGGAACATGAAGGTCTTTGGAGATGGACTTGTAGCCTTGAGATTGTCCATGCTTGGCTCCAATCTTGTGTTTGACCTCCTCAGACAATTCTCTGTTTTTCTTTCTTTTCTCCTTGCTCATTGCGGCACCTACAGTGACACAAAACAGCAGAATGGCTCCTTTTCTCCATTCAAACTGGTTGAATGAGTGATTTAAAAAAAAATGTTGCAGGCACCTGCAACTCACCACAGGTGATTTAAATTCCAAAGTAAAGGAGAATCACCCACTTGAAATGTAATTATATCGAGCAACTTATTAAAGGTGTCAATAATATATATATTTTTTGTATACCTTGGTCGAGGCTCGTATGAGAGCAAACGCACAACTCACAGCAAGGGGGCATGAGACAAGAGGGGCGAGAGTGGAAGAGACAAGACAGTGGGGAACAGACACATTAGGTGAACTGTGGAAGGGAGAGGGATGGGGATGGGACGGGGAACATGGCGAAGAGAAGATGGACATTACAGGGACTTTCAGGAAGGAAAGCAGGGGAATTGAAGGAAGTGGGCTTGGGTGGATTATCGGGGGAAGAAAAGATCGAGGATTTGGATGGGGGAAGATAAGAGGTGGTGGTGAACAGCTGTTTTGAAAGCCTCGAGGGAAGAATGTGAAAGAATAGAGTGAGGAAGTTTATTCCAAAGGCGGGAAAAAAGAGGAATGAAAGAGTGAAGATGAGCAGTGATTCGTGATTTTGGTAGTTATACCAGAAGGGGGTTGTTGGCGGACCTTGAGCGCCCTGTGGAAATGTGGTGGGGACAAATCGCAGAGAGAGCAGGGGGGGCAAGGCTGGAGAGGAGTCGGTAGAAGACAGAAAGACCACCGACCAACCTGCGGTGATTGAGTGAGAGGCCCAAAGACTCAGCTTCATTGCGGGAGATGCCGATGATCTCAAATGCCCTGGTTTCGACAGCGTGAATCCGAGAAAGGTGGGAGGCAGGAGCACCAGCCCAGAGGGGAGAGCAGTACTCCATCAGGCTACGGACAAAAGCTTTGTAAGTGGTCAGGAGCTCAAGAGGGCCGAGGAAGGACTTAGCACGACGGAGGATTCCCAGTCGGCGACTGGCTTTTGAGGTGAGGTTGGAAATGTGACTTTCCCAGGAAAGGTCATGGCAGATAGTGAGACCTAGAAGCTTGAAAGAAAAGACTTCTTCCAGAGGATTGTTGAGAAAGTGGATGGGGGGGTTTTGTAAACGGTCCTTTCGAAGAGACATAGTGAGAGTGTGAGATTTGTCTGGATTGAAAGACATGTTCCACGTGTCGGACCAGTTTGTGATTTTATCCAGATCTGCAGTGAGCGAAGAAGCTGCTGCTTGCCGGTCTGAGGGATGCCAGATGGTACGGCAGAGGGTGGAGTCGTCGGCAAAGAGAAATAGAGGATTTTCCAGAGAGTCCGAGAGGTCATTGATGAAAACCAGAAAAAGAACAGGGCCCAGAACGCTACCGTGAGGAACTCCAGCCTGCACAGGAAGAGGGGATGAAAGAACTCCATTTAGGGCCACACGTTGACTGCGACAGGAGAGGAAGTCTGCGAGCCATGAGTGGAGATGGCCTTGAATACCATGGGAAGAGAGTTTGGTGAGTAATGCAGGGTGCCAGACTGTGTCAAAAGCACGTGATATGTCCAGGGATACGGCTTGGATTTCCTGTCTGGCATAGAGGACCTCCATCCATTGATGGGAGAGCAGAAGCAGCATATCCAGGGTAGAGTGACCTTGTCTGAAACCAAATTGATGATTGGAAATCAAGCCATTGGAGAAGAGGAAGGATTTCATGTCTGAAGCGATGATGGATTCCATCACCTTGCTGATGATTGGGAGAAGGCTGATTGGTCTGTAGTTATAGGGATCTGTTTTTGCACCTTTTTTATGCAGGGCAGTGATGTTAGCAGATTTCCAAGCAGATGGCAGATGACCTTGGGCAAATGAGAGGGTGAATAGAACAGAGAGAGGGTGAGAAAAAGCAGAAGAGCAGGCTTTGAGGACACATGGGCTGATGCCGTCTGGACCGGTTGCAGAATCTGACTCGAGGTTTGAAAGCAAGCTCTCCACCTTGTCAGGAGAAAAGGATACACAGTCCAGGGACAGTTGGGTGCGACTGGGTAAAGTGGGTAGAGAAAGTGATGGGTTTAGGACACAAGATTTAGCTGCAAACACCGAGTTTAGACATTCAACTTTTTCACGTGTGGAATCAGCAGTGCGGCCATTTGAGGTAAGGGAGGGGATGGAGGGGGAACATACACAAGAAACAGATTTGATTAAACGCCACCAGGATTTTGAGGAGGGAGAGAGGTTTGAGAGTTCAGACTTGAGATGAGAAAGATGTTGATTTCTGGCTCTCCTGAGGGTAGATACACACTTGTTCCGAGCTTTGTGGAAGGAACTGAGATTGCCCTCAGTTGGGTTTGCTTTCCATGAGGCAAAGGCAAGTTGTTTCAGGACAACTGCCTCGCCACAAGCTTCATTATCCTAAAATTATCCAGGCCATTTTAGGATTTCTGTGTGGAATAAGCTAAGATTTAGTAATTTTTATTCTCTTTTTTGTTTTGTTCCACTGCATACCAAAGAAATACATATCTGGAGACCAAAATATTTTTTAATTTCAACAATTTTCTGGAAGAAATGCTGCATTATTTGAAAAAAGTGCAAGGGTGCCAATATTTTTGGCCACGACTGCAGGTAACACCTCCACAGCCTCACATGTTGCTGCAGATCCCTGGCTCCTTGTGCGATGGTCTTTCTTCTCACCAGAGGAGGTGCAGGCTTTATTATATGCAGCGTGCATTCCGCCTACACGGTGCTGCCACATAGACTCAGGATAAGGGGTCTGTGTCCCATAATTCATTTCATTTTCCTTTATTTCCAAAATGAGTTTCGTTTGTCAAACTCCCTTCCCCTCCCACGATCCTCCCCCCCCCCCGCCCTTCCTCGGCTCATCGGCACCAATTCCTCACATCGGGATCTCTGCTTGGGCGGCTCGACATCGTGATTGGGGCACCAACAACGCCGCACTGCCACGGGACCACCTCCCACCTCTCCGCCTGGCTCACAGGACCATCTACGCTCAACTTTCTCAGCACAATGATTGCCTAAGGATCCACGCAGTGCATCCAAGACATAACCAATCAAGTTATTAGAATCTCATTCTGGGTCGTAGGCCATCAGGCCCATTGCATCTGCCGGCAAACCATTCTCCTTGCCCGACCTACCCTACCCACGTTGCCCTCAGACTTCCCATCATCAGTGCTCAGGGCTCCACAATATTCTCCAGAAACACGAAAAGCTGCGGAGCATCAACTCGGCAGCAGTTGGGCCTCTAATACACATGTGCCTCGCAGTGGGCCTTGTCTGTGCTTCTTAAGCCTGTCCGTCCCACTCGTGTTACTTGCCCTTCCTGTTTCCAAAACAAGTTTCATTTGTCGAAGTCCCATCCCATCCCCTGGCCTTTCCCCGTCTTTCGCAATGTGTCGGAACCAGTTCCTCACCTCGGGAAACCACGCGCAGGCAGCTCGACCTCGCAATTATTATTTTTTTTGTCCATAGTCGGGGCTCGTGAAAGAGTTAGTACTAGTACTCTGAATGGATCAGGATGCAACAGGATAAAGGAACAGCAGAGAGAGGGGGGACGGGGACGCCAACAGCAGGGCTAAAGGCCAAGACAAAGGGAGGCAGACAAACAATGGGTGTGGGGAGGAACGGGGCGGCATGAAAGGATGCATGGGGTGGACAATATGGATACAGAAGGAAACTCGAGAGGGAAAACTGGGCATTTGAAAGGAGGACGGATTGGGGTGTTTTAACGATGGTACAAAATATTATGGTTTTGGATTGGAGATGATCTCTGAGAGTGGTGAACAGCTGTCTTGAAGAACTGGAGGGAAGAATAAGATTGAAGAAGATGTGTAAGTTGGCTCCACAGGCAGGGGAAAAATTAGGAACAAATGAGTGGAGGGTGAGCAATGACCCTGGGTTTAGGTATTTTCACCAGAAGGGGGTTGATTGTGGACCGTGTGTGCCCTGCAGAAACCTGAGGCTTGTTGTTTTTTTTTAAGGGGGAGGGGACAAAGCAGATCACCGACCTGTCTGTGATGGCGGAGTGGTAACCCCATAGACTCAGCTTCATCGAGGGAAATTCCAATAATCTTGAAGTCCTTGGTTTCCATGGTGTCAAGCTGAGCAAGATGTGAGGCAGGGGAGCCAGCCCAGAGGAGAGAGCAGCACTCCATCAAGCTGGGGTTGAAAGCCTTGTAGGTGGAGAGAAGATCAGAGGTGTGGAAATTCACAGAACACCATTCAGGTTCCCCAGAGATCAGTTATTTCGATAAGTGTGTTCCAGGTTAGATTCCCCCACCAATGTATAACGGGACTTGTTCGTGTGCCGGGCTGTGAATCTTTGAGTTAGCCGTTATTCTTTTTCTATCTTTTATTTTAAACAAACAACATCTCAACAACAACTCTACAGCCACGCCACCACCGCCACAACGCCAACAACTCAACAACCACGCCACCACCACCACAACGCCAACAACTCAACAACCATGCCATCCCCACCACAGTGCCATCAACATCGCGACACCATCACACCCGCCTGAGCGACAGCGGCAAAATGCCGTGATACGAACTTGCGGCGCGATAGGGAGAACCACATTCGAGCCTCCGTGTGCAAATCAGCCGTTTAAATGGATCAAAACGGGCTCTGCTGTGGAAAAGCCAGCCAATCAGAGCTGAAAGGGGCGGAGCCAGTCTGGGGTGAAGGTTCAGAGATGACAGCGCCGATTTCGGGTGGCGAAACTTCCAGCGGCTTCTCCCCTCGGGCTATAAAAGCCATGTTGGCAACGCGCGGAGAGCAGTTTGTGGTGAAGCTGGTGAGCGGAGGAGGTTGGTCATCGTTTTTCACGGGTCGTTCACCAGTGGAGCTTGGAGTCGTCGAAGCTCGCGGCAGCATCAGAGCGTGGGGGTCTGGGCTGACGGCCCTGATACGGTCGGGCGACACTGAGGAGTGAACGGGGTTTAAAGGAGCATCAACTCTGAAAGAGCAAACATCCGTTTGCTCCTCCGAAGTGTCGCCGGTCAGGCTCGCCAGAAAGGGGCCGCGACAAAGCCGGGCCACCGAGGCCGTTCAAGCAGCTGTTCAAGCTGCTCGTCAAGCCGCCCAAGCAACTGGCGCGTTTGCGACGCACCGGACGGGACCGAGACGCCAAAGGTCACCGAGCGAAGACCGAGTCGCCACCAAGGGGCTGCCAGGGAACCGGCCCGGCCTCTCGGAGCCTTCCGGTCATCCCGGCTCTGAGAACATTAAAGGCTTAAAAGCCCGTTTCTTTTCTTTCTTGGGTGTTTTGTTTGAAAGTCTGCGGCAACTTGTCTCTACGTAGAATTGTGAGTAAGTACGTGCTTGTACATTCCAAATAGAACTCGGCTGTCGGCTTTTGCTCGTGTCTTGTCCCCATATCCCCCCATTCATTGATTGCTTGCCTACTGTAAATAAATGCCCCATTGTTTGAATGTCAACCTGCTCGTTGCGTCACTTTCTGCCATTGACTGCTATGGTGCACTCGGGATATTAACTGGCTTTTAAAGCCGCTAAAAGTACATCTGGTCCGACGGGACTTGGTGATATATAACCGCTCGGCTTCGCACACGGAACGAGCCACTTTAGCCATCAGGGGGTACCCCAATTCGGAACAAGGGGGGGTATAATTCTGAGTACCAGAGGCATGCACCTTACCGGGTGAGGTGTTTTAACTGTGGCAAGGAGGGCCACCTGCAACGGGTTTGTAACGCCCCACGCAGGGGCGAGCCACGCCCCCCGGATCACCAACTCCGCCCTGGGCAGACCAGAATAGCCGGGCCCAAACATCACCCCCCCCACCAGTCCCAGGGAAAGTGAAAAGTGCCGAACATACAGGGCCGTGTTTGGCAGAACCAGATGGAGAAGAGCCCTCAGAGCTGCGACAGGTCATCTATTGTGGCCAAATTGGCAAAGGTAATTTAACAATTCGGTGCAAGATTGCCGGCATAGGGGTAGACGCCGTTGTGGACACAAGAGCGAGCGCCACGATCATCATCCCTGTGATCCTTAATTCAAGTGTGGACGGGTGGGAAGAGATCCACCGTCTGCAAAATTATAGTTTTCAGCTCGCTACCGGGGCAACGGCCCCCATCATAGGGCGTGGTTTCGTGACTCTTAAATTGGGCACGACTAAAATAAAAATAGAGGTTTGGGTGGCGGAGGTGTGCGACCCGTGCCTAATAGGGTTGGATGTGCTGACCGCCGGTGGCTGTAAGATTGACTTGGGCCGAGGAGTCATGCAGTTGGGTGGTGAGGAGTTGCCATTGGGGGGCGTTGGCATGGATGAGAAGGTAGAGCTGAAGGCTCCCAACTCAGTGGTCATTCCCCCGGGCACCGAGGCAGTAATTCCAGCCCGGTGGCGGGCACACCCAACCTGGCAGGGCTCCTCCGGCCTGGCCAAGCTACTGGCGGGGCCATCGACCTCCGGGTTGAGTCATGGGCCGCACCCTGGTAAACACCGACGGGCCTATCGTGCCCGTCCGGGTGATAAATGTGAGCACGGAACCACGCACTATTGGACGGGGCACGGAGGTGGCAGATCGCACCCCAGTGGTAGAAGTCGCAGAGCTGAGGGACGATAACATCAAGCCGGACCGGCCCCAGAGGGGGTCTCCAGACTCCAGTAGGAATTGGCCCGATCCCATTTGCGAGATAGTAAATCGGAGCAGTGTAGATTTGGAGGATGCCCAGTCTTACACAAACTGGTCGACCAACATATGGGAATCTTCTCCTTGTCACCCGAGGAAATTGGACGTGCAGGACTGGTGAAACATCAGATCCACACCGATGGGGCCCGGCCTGTCCGTCAGCCTGCTTGATGGCTCCCATGGAGCAAGAGAGAGGAGGCTGATGAACAGGTAGAAAAGATGCTCAATGCAGGTGTCATTGAGCCCTCGGGAAGTCCTTGGATGTCACCGGTTGTGCTGGTCAAAAAAAAGGATAGGACCACGGATTTCTGTGTGGACTATTGCCAGCTTAACAACGTAACACTCAAAGACTCCTATCCCCTGCCTAGAATTGACGATACCCTCGACGCCGTTTCAGAATCCAAATGGTTCTCAACCTTGGACCTCAAGAGTGGGTATTGGCAGGTGGATATGGATAAGACGGGGAAGGAGAAAACGGCATTTTCTACAGGGAAGGGACTGTATCAGTTCACTGTAATGCTGTTCGGTTTGTGCAACGCCCTCGCCACCTTTGAGAGATTGATGGAGCGTGTGCTTGGCGGCATGCCATGGCAATCATGCCTGGTGTACATGGATGACGTCCTGGTACATGCTAAAACATTTCCCCAGGCAATAGCCAATTTGGACCAGGTGTTTGGGCGCCTCAGGCAGGCAGGGTTGAAATTGCGCCCGGAGAAATGTATTTTGTTCACGACAGAGGTGGCCTATCTCGGACATGTGATAGGCCGCGAGGGGGTGAAAACCGACCCAGGGGAAATTATCGCTGTGGAGGAGTGGCCGGTACCTACAAACGTTAAACAGGTGCGGTTTTTTGGGGGTCTTTGCTCCTACTACCGGCGCTTTGTGGCAAACTTTGCGGAGATAGCCAGGCCCCTTCATGGGCTAACGGAGAAGGGGTTGAGATTTAATTGGACTGGGGAATGCCATCAGGCCTTCTTCAAATTAAAGGGGTGTTTGACATCTGCACCCGTTTTAGCATACCCCACCGACGATGGGATGTATACCCTGGACACGGATGCAAGCCAGGAAGGATTGGGGGCAGTCTTGTCTCAGACACGGGGGGGGGGGGGGGCGTGGAAAGAGTGATCGCGTATTACAGTCGGGCAATGAGTAGGCCAGAACGTAATTATTGCGTTACTCGCAAGGAGCTATTGGCTATGCTGTCTGCCATGAGCCATTTCCATCCGTACTTGTATGGGAGGAAATTCTTGGTTCGAAAGGAACATTCCTCCTTGCAATGGCTCTTACGGTTCAAGGAACCGGAGGGCCGGATTGCAAGGTGGTTGGAAAAGTTGCAGCAATATGATTTCAGTGTGGCCTATAGAGCCGGTAAGGCTCATGGGAATGCCGATGCGTTCTCTCGACGCCCCTATCTGGGAGAAAACTGCAAATATTGCACGAGGTATGAGGAGAGGGACCAATTGGCGGACACCTCCCAGAAACTCCCAGCCCGTGTGGCCCGGGTGGTAGGCCCAACCTTGCCACTAACCGTAGGGGAGGGATTTGGCGGTTTGGCGTGGAGCACGGCCCAGCGGGAAGACCCTGTGATAGGGCCCGTGTACAAGTGGGTCCAGGAAATCAAGAGGCCCAGTGGGGAGGAGATCACCCCATTCGGGGCATGAACAAAGGCGTACTGAGCTCAGTGGAAGACCCGAGAAATGAGGGACAACCTCTTGTATCGCAAGTGGGTGGAGATTCCCTCAGAGAGAACATCTTGGCTGGTAGTAGTCCCAGATCAATTCAAGACACAAATTTTGAAACAGGTGCACGGTACCCGCGCTGGCGGCCATTTAGGCAGGACCAAAACAATATCTCGGGTCCGCTGGCAGTTCTATTGGGTCAACATGGGGCGCGATGTACAGGACTGGTGGCAAGTATGCGATGCCTGCACTGCCAAAAAGGGACCGGCACGGAGGATGAGGGCCCCACTCCAACTACATCAGGTTGAGGCCCCTCTTGAGCGAGTGGCCATGGACATTTTGCGACCACTACCCCCCACTCGCCAAGGTAATCGATACATCCTCATGATGATGGACTATTTCATCGAATGGCCGGAGGCCTTTGCCCTTCCCAACCAGGAAGCTGGGGTTGTGGCAAAGGCCTTCGTAGAAGGATTTGTATGTCGGCATGGGATTCCGGAGGAGCTGCACACTGACCAGGGGCGAAATTTTGAGAGCGAATTGCTAAAAGAGGTGTGCAGGCTCCTGGCAATTTGCAAAACCCGAACAACGCCCCTGAGGCCACAGTCTGACGGTATGGTGGAGAGGTTCAATAGAACCCTTATCCAACAATTGGCCCTCTTCTCCGCTGATAATCAGGAGGACTGGGACGAACATCTCCCGTATCTCCTGATGGCCTAACGCGCGTCCCAACATGGAGCCACCGCCTCTAGACCGGCGCTGCTCATGTACGGATGGGAGCTGCGAGCTCCCGTCGATTTGCTGTCGTCGTCGATCTCACCGCTCTCTCTTCCATTCTCCTCAATTCTCCTCCATTCTCTTCAATTCTCCTCTATTCTCCTCCATTCTCCTCAATTAATGGAGGACCCCTCCGTCTTTATAGATCCCGGAGCTCGGGGAGGCGCCATGCCGAAACCGACGTCATGTCTGAGCCGGGCATTCCGACTGGCTCCGACCCTTCACGTGGTCCGCCTTCCTGGGCTGGGTTTCGGCCAGATGCCGGTATAGCCCGCCCACCTGGGTGCAAAACGTACGTGACACGTCGCGCATGTCTGGCCTTGGGCAGATGGATGGTGGTGCAGCTGAAAGCGTTTGTCCAGCCGAACGTGCGCGTCTGGATTTTGCCTCAGAAAACGAGACTCCGGGTAGACGGTGGTATGCTGTGGTAAGCGGGACGAGGGTAGCAAGTGAGGAAAATTTACCTCAACAGTGAAACGAGGAAGAGTGGGAAGTGGAATGGAGGGGAAAATGATTTAATAAACCTAACTAATAGCCCATCACAACGCACTCCCTGCTGTCCCGCTAGACAAAAGGTAGGGATCTATCTGCACGTATATTAATGGGATAACTATCTCAGGACAACTATCTGTTGTATGCACGTGGTTCCGAGAACCGCAACAATATATTGATCTGCTGGACTCTCTTAATTATAAGGTCAATATATCTGGTAAAAGTAGGAAGAATGAGAAGGCAAAACACATAATTCAGGCTTAAAGTAGGCTTGGTTCAGGTGTTCGTTTTCTTCCAAATGACCCATCACAATTAGTTTACCTCTGCCATCAAAGATTGACAGAGGTTACTGTTTTCACCCCTGTCTGTTTGTTTGTTACTTACGAAATCTTTCGATTTCGTAAGTATATTGATGACTTCCGTCCTCTGTTTGTGTGTGTGTTTGTTTGTAGGCACGATAACTCGCGAACGGAAGAAGCTACCAATGTCAAATTACACCACTTGATTCAGGAGGGTGATGGCGAGCGCTGATTAGATTTTGGTCAAAATCGGTCAAAGGTCAAGGTCACACTGAGGTCAAACATAATTCCGTAAATTTATGTGGAGAAATGGAGTATTTTTGCTTCGCTCGACGTTATGAGTTCGTTTTAACTTCGATTTTCATTTTGTCTTCGGTTTTTGTGATCGCTCAGGACGCTAAAAACTCGGTTGCCGAAATTCTGGTAAAAATCGGATGTTTTGGAGACGTTTCAAGATTGTATAAAAAAATTTAACCTGCCGCGTCACGGCTCGTCACGTGGTGCAGCGCGCTTGAACAGATGCGTCGTTGAGTCACGTAAAGGTTTTGCGTGTGCGTGCTGATGGTGTTTTTGATAAAGATGGTGTTTAAAAGTCATTTTTTTATCCCAATAAAGGTTATCGTCGCATGCCTGGCTCACTGAGCTATCGGATTATGTAAAGATTGTTGGTGGATGGCCGAATATTACGGTTTTGTGACTGTTAAAATAATATAAAATAATTGCGTGCAGAAATGGAGATTTTTGCTTCGGTCGACGTTACGATTTTTGATGGTTTGGTACAGATCATCAAGAAATTGATGTACAGACTTGATGTACAGTCCAGAAAATTGCTCATCGCTGTAACGTGTTGTGTGATTCCCCTCCATGAAAGCTTCATACACCTGCAAATGAAAAGAACATCCTTAAAATTTATCTCACCGATAGGGAGTAGTATGGAAACATAAGAAGACTAAAATATGTAGTAATATGCAATGGGAGATGATGCCAGCTCAAACATGGAAAGAGGGCAAGAGGACAGCCACCTCACTAAATACTACTTCGAACTCAAAAGAGAATATACAGGATGAAGTTGGCAAGATTTACAACAAATTGAAGGTGGACAGACAGATTTGAAATGCTTTTGCTGAAGTCCGACATTCATGAAAACACATGCTTCGAGATAATAAATTTATTTACAATAAGATCGCATTGAGTTTACATATACTAACCTGAGGATAATCTTCTGGAAGTCTAAGCATCTCGTGCAAGTATATGCGTCCAAATTTGGCGTACTGCCCATGTCCAGCTGTGGCAAATATACCAATCGTGCTAGAAATGGCATTCAGATGTCCATGCCAATCATGGAGTCTTTCTGCCAATATGAAATCTTGTGCTGTTCTTACAAGTTGGTGGCACAGAACCCACAGCTTTGCAGTTCTTGACATTTCCTGCAAGTCCTTGAGTCTCTCATCCAGACTTTCGCTGTCACTTTCACCCATCATGTGTTTCACCAGTGCGGCATCTGTTAAGAAGTGTGCTCTCAGAGCCTTTGAGTATGCTGCACCTTTCAGGATGTACTGGACTGTATTAGGTCCATAGATGACTTGCATGGCTTCTGCCAAACCACTGCCTTCCATGTTGTAGCCTATGCAGCCAAGGTAACTCTTCAGGAAGTGAAATCCTCCAAGTCTCACAACAACTTCTAAATTCTGATCCTTAACAATTTGAGATGCCTTGATGAACAGAGGCAAATCAAAGGTTATTGCTGCTGGGGATTTGTATGTTCCTTTGATAGCTCTCATGATGGTGGTGTATATTGTCTGCATGTCATTAGGATTCGCATTGATGATTCGCAGAAACTCAATAGAAGATTTCAATGCTAGTCCGTTGTATTTCTGATGCATGAACCCCATGAAGTTGGGATGAACGGTTCTTCCTTCTACCCATCCATGGTACCAGTCTATGACAAATGCATCTGTAGGAATGGATCTTTCTGGTATTTTGTGCTGAAGCTCTTCATACTTAATGAGTTTTGTGTCCAGTAGGGCATTCGTTCGTTGAGGCACGTAGTTTTGCAGACCTTCCATATTTGATAGAGTATCACTCTTCACGATTGGCTTTCTCTGCAACTTCCTATTCTCATCAACTTCAATTTGATTGGCATTTTCTGGAGTGGTAACTTTGATCTGCCCCATGGCATGAAAACCTGACTTTCCATCTAATGTAATCAAATCATGATCCATGTTGTCACCAATGTGTTGCTCAAGCTGATTCTCAAGGACTGACATTGATGCTGCATTTGTGTTATTAGTCGAGTCAATGTATGTGTACTTGTAGTTCACGGTCTCTTTTTGACTTTCACATATGCCCAGCCTGTGCATGACATCAATCGGCTTATCTGAACCAAAGTTGTGATCAAGATATAAGCTCATACCAAACTGGAAAGGCATCTGAGATGATCTTGGGTGTTGTGAAGATATGATATTCTGCCCTGCAACATTTCGTCGAACGGATGAATGAGGCATTAAGCATGTAAACATCAGTTCAAGAGAATCTGGAAGCTCATACATTGATGTCATTTCTTTGAGCGAAGGAAAGTCATCTTTGCTGAAATTAAGGCATTTGATGTCATTGATAATGAATGAATGAACCCGCTGTTTTGATGATGGTCTTTTCTTTGCGTCTTCATCATCAGTTTTCATCTCATGGTAGTCTCGGATGATGCTTGCCGTACAGCTTCTAAAGCAGACAACATCCTTCCTACGTTTTTGATTAGTAACGAATATACTATCACCATAGTACCTTTCAAGTATCTCTCATGATAAACTGGAATGTCATCACCTACTATTGTTTTCATCTGTTCATGCAGTTGACCTACTGTATACACACCACTCTCCATTTCACTGTCAAGCCATCTGCAAAGCTCGTGGGAGGCATTTTCCTTGCAACTATCTACAGGCCTGCCTGGTTTCTGAAGAAAAATAGAAACATTCAAGAATGTGTTCTAGATTAAATTTGTTCATTTGACATGACAGATTGAAAAGAAACAAAGTACGTCATTTTATTAAATAATTATAAAGAAATAGTGCAATGGAGAAGGAAAAATATATTAACAGTATGAAGAAACTGCAAGGACGAACGTACAAAAAGCTAGCTTGTTTCATCAAACGAATTTTCTTCAAAATGAATTGTTTAAATGTGTGTAGGACTGCGTTTGTTTCAAAATGACCCGATGATAAGCCTTGACCAACTGTTGAATGCCTCTTTTGAAATGTGAATTTTTGAATATATTTCACATTGCGACATACTTTACTATTCCGCAGTACCCCATATTACAAGGAACTTAACAAATATGTATATGTATAATGTATTAATATACCTACATTGCATTGTCCTGGAACATTGTACATGGAACAGTAGCATTTATTATGATAGACAGCCTCTTCCGCTACAAGATCTGCCATTCCTTCCAAGCGTCCTTTCACAGCCATTCCAAGACTATCTTTTCCTTCACTTGCAATTCTCAGAAGTGATTTCTTTAGCATCATAGTTGATGCTCGATGTATGGTCTGCTGTCTATCAGGATGTCTTTCATCAAAATGGATGTCCTCATTGCATATGAAACATCTTTCACTGTTCGGAAATCGAGTAGAACCCTGGCCTGAAAACATTACAAGGACAAAGTTAGTTGCCATCCCATGTAAATCACCATACGAACTTCAAACATTCAAAATTTAAACAAAATAACATAAAACAGGTATGGGCTTGGAATCTCAATGAAATTTACATGAATCGAGTAAAAAATTACTTTATCTTACCATGAACTTTGTCATCATTTACTGCTTGAGACACCTTTTGTCGCTTTGGTCTTGGCGCACGCTCTTGCTCCTCAACATCTGGCTCCTTTTGCTTGAAAAGGGTTCGGCATCTACGATGGACTGTCATAGGAGTGTTGCTACTCCATTTTTGTTCCAATCGCTCCAATAATGAAGAGTTGTTGATAAGTCTACACTGCTCTATTAGATTCTCATATCCCTTCCCTGTACAACCTCTGTAGCTTTCCTGCTTCTGAAAAGTCCTCACTACATATTTCACATATATCCATCCTGGTAATTTTGTTATTTTACAGTATTGTTCCAAAGGCCTCAGGGAACTTTTGGGACATCTCACTGCCCTGGGGTAGTCAAGGTACATGTAGGCTAGCTAGGTTTTCTCAGTAATCACTCCTGAAACAAAGACAAAACAAAGACTTCATTCATGCAATTTATAGTGTTTTAGTCTAGGGTCAATGACATTTGATCCCAAGAAAGGTAATTTCCCCCTCCCCCTCTGCTCTTGGAAGAAATAATAACTCCCATATCCACCACGTAAGTTGAAATTAACCCCTTCGGTTTGTTTTTTGCTCATTTTTATATAATATGGTAATTTTGCTGTTATAAATATGACATTTTAGTGATAAAACAGCTTTTTGACCTTTGACCTCATTTTCAGAGGTCAGGATTTGGTCCCAAGGATCAATAATTATCTTATGTCATCTTCTTTTGTAATTCTGTGCACTTTGACACCAACATCATCGAAATACTAATATATCATGTTTTGTTGCTGAAATATAATTTTTAGTGATTTAGGCAGGGGTCAATGACCTTTGACCTCTAATAAAAAAAGTTTCCCCAACCCCTATCCCCCCTTACTTTTTTTTGGAAGTTGTCCATACCCATACTCACCAAAATCAGTTGAAACTAGCTTCTTTTAAAAATTTTCACAGATTGGCTAATATATGGCTAATTTAGGGTTACGAAATGGCCTCCTATGTCAAAGATACTTGTGTGTGTGTGTGTGTATTTCTGTCATCAGGATGAGTTTATGAAAACAACTGTGTCACAACATTATTGAAAATTATTTATTATTGAGAAATGCATCTTATGAAACATTTCTATAGAAAAATGGTTCAAAACTGATGGCGTTATTATTTTTCAATTGGCATAAACATTAGACATATTTCATATCCATCCATCCATTGGGACCAGACTCAATGCAGAGTGTTGGTGCTGCCTAAGCAGTCTCCTTGGCTATTGGACACAATCCTGGATGGGTCGCCACTCTGACACAAGATACCAGCAAGCTGGCACTCATTTTGCCAACCTCGGAAGGATGACAGGCTGAGTCAACCCCACCTGATATTAATTCAACACCCAAGCAGGATTTGAACTCAGGACCCAAGGATCCTAAGCCCACCACTCTAGCCATTAAGCCAACACCAGGCATATTTCATATAAAGGTGTCAAAATTATCCAATAGCTGTGAATAGTTAAATAAAACATGTTGGGATCATTTGACTGTTATGTTTGAATAATATTTGACTGAAATCAACTGTTGCAAGGAAGGTTGCTTCATGTTAGTGTGTTTTTGTTTTTCTCTAAATATGTCAACTTTGACGTATGCCTTGGGCAGATACAACATTGTGACATGAAACAAGTTTTTCTGCATTCATTTTGTGAAAGCAATCCAAATATCAGAAAATTGATGTCATGTTATTCAAGATCATGGGCTTTGTTTTTAGAATAAATAATTTACTTTATTGCTTCATGAGCAGGGGCTACACGGTGCAACCCGGTGCTGCCCGGGGTCGGGGGTGGGAGGGTGATCCCTCGATCATAATTTTGAACTTTCATGTCGATTGATGCAGCGGTTCAAGAGAAAGAAATTTTTAAAATACAGAAGCCCAAGTTACAGAAATTCTGATTGGCCTGTTGGTGTTCTCATCTCTGACTCCTTGGATCATAATACATGAAACCCAGATTCAAGTCCCTTCCATTCATCTGTGTTTGTCCTTTGTCTCTGAGTATCCCAGTAATTCCTATGAAAGTGGATTGATGTTTACAGATGTCTGCCCTGCCTGTGATATCCGAACAAATTCCTCGTTCAGCTTAAGAACAATGTAGAAATTGTTTTATTCCAAAAAGACAATCAAGTTCTTTATTTTTTAAAAAAAAATCTGTTCCTGATTTGTGAATGAATGATAGCTCAGAGGGAGCATACTCACCTTTGTGCTGTCTGGTCTGGGTTCCAGTTCTAGCCCAACTATAAACTCCCATCCTAGTAATTTGGAGTAAAGGTGTTCCACCAATGGATAAGACATTTTAGGGAGCACATTCATGTGGGTGTTCCTATCACTGGCATTCGCAGGTGGCTGTAAACATATAAACACAGTGCATTTTGAAGAGTTGGCCATGGTATGCAGCACCCTGGCTACACATACAGTATTTGTAATACCTGTCATGACACTGGATTGTACTCCATGAGAAGCAAAACTGCACTGGTTGAAACTATTCTCTCCTGTCGGTAGGTATTGCAAAATGCGTGATAACTATGTCTGTCTACGCCTCTTTAATTCAATCCAAACGCCCTGTTTGATGTCAAACCGGCCTTCCGAGCTTCAGGCTTGACATGCTTATTCATCACATGATTACTTCTCTCGCTACACATTACAAGGCAACGTTCACTGTG
Source organism: Eptatretus burgeri (assembly GCF_056783735.1). Taxonomy (NCBI): domain Eukaryota; kingdom Metazoa; phylum Chordata; class Myxini; order Myxiniformes; family Myxinidae; genus Eptatretus; species Eptatretus burgeri. Next base: position 91,935,203 of record NC_140970.1, read on the forward strand.
CCAAGTAGTACCTTTCTTTAGCACCTGCCGATACAGAGATACTTCTCATCTTTCAGGTCCCTTTCGCCTTCAGGATGAGGCCCAAGGGGCAAAGAGAGTCGAGACTCCATGGCTCCATGCAGAGATTCCTGCGGCTTCTCCTGATCCAGGTTTGAGGTTTTGAAAGGGTATATACGAGTGCTTTGAGACAAAGAAATGGGGATGATAAAATGATGTTTTTGTGGTTATTGAAAAGACTCCCACATGCATTCAGAGACAACAATAATTTTCCACAGGCAGATATTTCTTTAATTTATGTGAGATAGATTTCCTACCATTGTATAAGAGGGATTTTGGAAGGGAGATGCGTCGTGAGTTAGTCTGTTCAAGTTCTCTTTATAATCCCTCGGTCTGTCAAATCCATCTTTTGACCCTTCTTTAACTCCAGCTACCCATTCTTCGCCGACCCTGCTCTTTGCCTTTTAAATCTCCCACTCCTTTTCCATTCCACATCTGAAACCATCCCCCAACCACGCACATCACGAATTACCCCGATTACTTCAAAACAATGGACCAGAATTAACTGTTGACTTGTACAAAATAATCTTAATCTTGCGTAAATCAGTGAATCACCATCTATACCAATAAATGTCTGTGTGTGTGTGTGCCCTCCATAACTCCACAACCATAAAACCTTGCAGCCTGAAACTTTGTGTGCATTCTCAGGGAACGCCAAGGAAGTGCAAGAGTGAAAATTGGGTGTTTGGGTTAATTTAAACACCCCTTTTGAAGATAATTAACGGCCTTATTTAATTATGTCCTTTATCATGCACATCCTCAGACACATCACTCTCCCTCGCTGTGGTCTTAATTCATTGCTTTTTTTTGGCCTCCTCAACAATGCTTTGACTTGGAACAGGGCGCAACGATTTCTGAATGATAAAGTTCACTTAGAGGTGTGCACACTCACTCTAAGCTTTCTCGCTCGGGTTCAAATCCTGACCCAGCTATAAAATGTCATCCTGGTGTTTCACAGGCAGAGTGATTCACCAATGTGTAGGCCGGTAAACTGGATGTCACATCTGCCAGAATCCACCCCCTCTCCACTCCTCTTCACTCTCCCCTCCCCAGTCTCTCCCTCCCTTTTCTCTCCTCTCTCCCTCTCTCTCTCAACTCCCCTCTCCTTCTCTCATTCCTCTCACTCTCTCACCCTCTCCTTCTCTCACCACTCTCTCACCCTCTCCCTCTCTCACCACTCTCCCTCTCACACCCCTCTCCCTCCTCTCTTACCCTCTCCCTCTCTCTCTCACACCCCCCCCTCTCTCTCTCTCTCTCTCTCTCTCACACCCCTCTCCCTCTCTCTCCCACCCCTCTCCCTCTCTCTCCCACTCCTCCCTCTGTCTCCTTCGCACCCCTTTCCCACTCTCTCTCTCCCACCCTCTCACTCTCTCCCTCTCTCACCCTCTCCCTCTCTCTCCCACCTCTCTCCCCCTCTCTCTCCCAACCCTCCCTCTGTCTCCTTCCCACCCCTTTCCCAATCTCTCTCCCACCCTCTCTCCCTCTGCTCCTCCACCCCTCGCCCTCTGTTAAGGGGACTGTTAGGGACTGATGGTTTAGTTTTGAATTTTCCAGGAAGATAGCATTGGTTTTCAATGCTCCCACCCGGTTTTATATGGAACCCAGTTGTTAAAAAGAAAATGTTGCTGTTTGGGCACGTTTTACCGCCTTCCCTTCCCCTCCCCTCACACCACCTTCCCTTTCCTTCACACAGCCTTCCCTTCCCCTAACGCTTCCTCCTCCCTCCCAACATTATCCCCCCCTCCTCGCGCTGCCTTCCCATCACCTCATGCTTCCTCTCCATATCCTCACGCTGCCTCTCCCCACTCCCTTGTGCTGCCTTCCCCTCTCTTCACTCTGCCTTTCCTTCCCTTCACACTGCCTCCTCCCCTCACGTTGCCTCTCCCTCTCATGCTGCTCCCCCTCACGCTGACTCCCTCCCTCACGCTGCATCCCCTCATTCATGCTACATCCCCACCCCTCATGCTGCCTCCCCCCTCGCATTGCCCCCCTCATGCTGCCTCCTCCTTCCTCACGCTGCCTTCCCCACCGCCCTCCCCTCACGCTCCCTTCTCCTCCCCTTAATATTCTCATCGAGTTGTATTAGCTAGTAGAAAATAAATACTCGTTCTTTTCATTTCCTGCAAAACCTCCCATTTTGACCCAATGGAGTATCATTAGGCATTAGCCCTTGTGAAAAGTGGTCTCTTGCTCTTTTCATTCCTTGCAAATCAACACACGAGAGCTGCAGGATTGTTGGCACTGCAGCTGTTCACTGGAGCTGACGTCATCATGGAACCCAGTGGTTAAAAAGAGAATGTTGCTGTTTGGGAACGTTTTATCACCCTTTCCTTCCCCTCCCCTCATGCCACCAGATAGTTTTGTGAGAGCAGATAGTTTTAACCTCCGTAGATGGTGGATGCAGTTGGTTGTGAAAGGCAGGAGGTTTTAACATCCATCGAGGGTGGACGTCCACGAAGAGTTGATGAAGTTGTTTTGAAAATCCAGATTGGTTTTGACCTCCGAAGAGAGTGAATGTGGAAATGTCTGAAGTTTGTGATGTTTGAGAACTTGAGTGAATTAAGTCAGTGGAAAAAGTCTGGAACTCTTCTCAATCAAGGGATTCCGGGGAGTATTTCCACAGAGATCGGCATGTGCTCTTATGAACCAAGCATCTGATCCATCACGCGTCTCAATCTGCCGAATGTTTGATAGTCTACTCATCCCGTCTGCCAGGAGGTTTAGTCTCCAATTCCCCACAGCTCTCCTGCCAGGAGTGCTCTCGACTCATCTAATGTTCTGGGACATCTCAACTCGTCTTATTTGCCAGGAGTGGTCTCTACTCTGCTCTCGACTCATTTCAAGTGCTGTGATTTTTAATTAATCTTGCTCTCGTCCATCATACTCTCCTCACCACGAGTCCTTTTGCCAAGCCTGTGCTCACGTTTTCTTATTTGGACCGCCAGAGCCACCAAGGGGAAGGTTGCATGCTGTGTGAGTCTGCACATGGTACAAACTTGCACGCTATGCAGGTCTGCATGCAGTACGAGCTTACACAAATCTGTGTAAGGTGAGGCAGGAGCCGTATCCATGCTCTGCTCTGCACTATATCTACTCGCTCTCTTCTTCCTCTCTACATTTCCCCGGAACGATTGATGGCCATGTCATGTGTCTCACATATAATAATAATGTTTGAGTGGGCGCCTTAAGCATTAAGAATAATTACTGTTTCTCTCCATCCATTGTGAATGCATGCTCATGATTGCAATCATAAATACCTGCCCTTGATGACTGAATAAACCTGTTGTGCTTGTTGAATAAATGCATTGGTTGAACTGTTAAACGCTTCCGGCTTTGCTGGCTTTTGTCCTTTCCTCCATTGCTCCGACATAGTGTATAAGTTTAGGTAGATGAGAATTTTAGTCCCACTGATTGGCTCCGTGATTAGTCGACAGCCATCCAAGATTTGCTCGGCCGTGCATAATAAATATACTGATGACTGTTGAGGGCTTGACCCATAATTAGGGTTGCTGTGCCAAGGGTAAGGTAACGGGTATCCAAGGAGTGAAAACCCTGCTCGGCTCGGCAGTTCTAATCGGCAGCCATGGTTGCCGAGCAACCCATCAGACTGCAGAATTATCTGTGGCCGGCGGCCTCAGGACCGGAGGTCGGGTAAAGGTCTGAAGAGCTCCCTCGTGATAACCCCATACCCCGGATCAATGACAATATTGATGTTTTAATTGATGATAACTAGCATGGTTCAGCTCACTGTGGTTGCCTCTCCACACGTCGTTGCAGAGATTGATGTCACAGATTTGCTGTGTTGGCATGATTTACACCAATCATAATACAAACATTTATTTTCTACACGTATATTTGGAATATTGCTGATATTGAATTTATTTGAAATTTCGTTTGTGATATCAGAAGGTCCAAGTGGTCGAGGTGGTCAAGGGTTTAAGCTGCCTAATCTGTCTAAAGGGTGTAAGGGCTCGAAATGTTGTTAAGGTCTATGGGGTCTGAAGGGTCTTGAGGGTCTTTTGGGTCTTCAGGGTCTTGTGGTTCTTTGGGGTCTTTTTAGTATTCGGGGTCTTCAGGGTCTTTTGGGGTTTTTGGTGACTTTAGGGTTTTTTGGTCTTCAGGGTTTTTGGGGTCTTTTGGGATTTTCAGCATCTTGGGGTCTTTGGCATCTTGGGGGTCTCTGAGGTCTTGGAGGTCTTTGGGGTCTTTGGTGTTGTTGGGGTCTTGGATGTCATGGGGTCATTGAGGTCTTGAGGTCATGTGGGTCATCAGTCTTGGGGGTCATGTGGGTCGTCGGGGTCTTGGGGGTTGTTGGGGTCTTGGGTGTCGTCGGGGACTTGGGGGTTGTCGGGGTCTTGGAAGTCGTGGAGGTCATCGGGGGTCACTGGGGTCTTGGGCCTCTTTGGCTTATTGGGAGTCGGGGGGGGGTCTTCATTGTCTTGGGGTCGTCAGGGTCTTGGGGGTCGGCGGGGTCATGGGGGTCGTTGGCGATTATCTGGGCCTTGGGCATCTTTGGTGTATTGGGCGTCTTGGGCTTTTTTTTTTTTTGGAAACCTTGTCGAGGCTAAATATGAGAGCTAACACACAGCACACAGCAAGGGGGGAATGAGACGAGAGGGGTGGGAGTGGGAAAGACAAAACAGTGGGGAACAGAGACATTTAATTAGGAGATCTGTGGAAGGGAGAGGGATGGGGTGGGGAACATGGGGTATACAAGATGGACATTACAGGGACTTTCAGGAAGTAAAGCAGGGAATTTGAAGGAGGTGGGTTTGGGGTGGATTATTGGGGGTAGAGAAGATCGAGGATTTGGATGGGGGACGATAAGAGGTAGTGGTGAACAGCTATTTTGAAGGCTTGGAGCAAAGAATGGGATTGAATAGAGTGATGGAGTTTATTCCAAAGGCGGGAAAAAGATGAATGAAAGAGTGAAGGCGAGCAGTGATTCGTGATTTTGTTAGTTTTACCAGAAGGGGGTTGTTGGCGGACCTTGAGCGCCCTGTGGAAATATGGTGGGGACAAATCACAGAGAGAGCGGGGGGGGGGGGGTGATACCAGAGAGGAGACAGTGAAGACAGAAAGACCACCAACCTGCCTGCGGTGAGATAGTGAGAGGTCCAAAGACTCAGCCTCATCGTAGGAGATGCCAATGATCCAAAATGCCTTGGTTTCCACAGCGTGAAGCCGAGAAAGGTGGGAGGCAGGAGCACGAGCCCAGAGAGGACAGCAGTATTCCATCAGGATCTGGACAAAAGCTTTGTGTGTGAGTGGAGATGGCCTTGGATACCATAGGAAGGGAGTTTGGTGAGCAGGGCAGGGTGCCAGACTGTCAAAAGCACATGATATGTCTCAGGATATGGCTCTGATTTCAGTTCTGGCATTGAGTACATCCATCCATTGTTGGGAGAGCAGAATCAGCATATCCATGGTAGAGTGACGTGGTCTGAAACCAAATTGATGATCGGAAATCAAGCCATTGGAGAAGAGGAAGGATTTAATGTCTGAAGCGATGATGGATTCCATAACCTTGTTGATGATTGGGAGAAGGCTGATTGGTCTGCAGTTGCAGGGATCTGTTTTTGCAGGGCGGTAATGTTTGCTGATTTCCACGCAGATGGCAGATGACCTTGAGCAAATGCGAGGGTGAATAGAACACGGAGAGGGTGAACAATAGCAGAGGAGCAGGTTTTTAGGACACGTGGGCTGATGCCGGCTGGACCGGTTGCAGTATCTGATTCGAGGCTTGACAGCAAACTCTCCACTTTGTGAGACGAAAAGGACAAAGAGTGCAGGGATAGTTGGGTGCGACTGGGTAAGGTGGGCAACGAAAGTGATGGGCTTTCGATACAAGATTTCGATGCAAACACCGAGTTTCGGCATTCAGCCTTTTCACGTGAGGTATCAGCAGTGCGGCCATTTGAGGGAAGGGAGGGGATGGAGGGGGAACATACACCAGAGACAGATTGGATGAGACACCACCAGAATTTGGAGGAGGGAGAGAGGTTTGAGAGTTCAGACTTGAGCTTAGAAAGATGTTGTTTCTGGCTCTCCTGAGGGTAGATACACACTTCTTCCAAGCTTTATGGAAGGAACTGAGATTACCCTCAGTTGGGTTTGCCTTCCATGAGGCAAAGGCAAGTTGTTTCAGGACAACTGCCTCACCACAAGCTTCAGTGAGCCAAGGGCAGGACGTAGGGTAGGACAACTGAAGACGAGAGGGGATAAATCTGTGCATGAGGGAGAGCAAGTTTCTTTGAAAGAATTCCCAGGATGAGTTAATGTTGGAGAAAGTAGCGATGGGAGACCAGTTTAGAAGTTTGATGGCTGCTTGGAGACCCTGCCAATCAGCTTGAGTGAAATGCCAGACTCGAGGGTGCTGAGGTGGTTCTCTGATAATAGCCAGAGAGGTGTCCACTTTGACATGCACGTGGTCAGAAGAACCGATTGGAGCGGAGGAAGAACAGCAGATATTTTCAGGGGAATTTGTCAAAATCAGATCGAGAAGAGATAGAGTACCATTGGTTGAGATCTGGGTCGGGAAATTGACCGATTGAGTCAGTCCCAATGAGTCGCAGAAAGCTTTTGCTGAAGTGCCATGGCAGGTGAAAGAGGTTGGCAGCCAATTGGCATGATGGCAATTGAAGTCACGATATATGAGGAAGAGAGAGTTTGGGTGAAAAGATAGAAGTTGGTCCATATTTTCGGATAGTGAGGTGTAAATGGAGTCATCACTGTTTGGTGGACAGTACAGTACACGTATAAACATGAGGTGGGCCGTGGGAGTGGAGGTGAAGCCTTAGCCAGAGGTATTCCTGGGGGTGTGGGGGAGTGAGGGCAGTACATGGAGAGTGAGGAATAGACTCTTTGATGAAGAGAGCAACTCCTCCACCAGGACGAGGCTCAGGTCTGTCATACCGGAAGAGGGAGTCACCAGGGAGAGATACTAGAGGGTCAGAGATGTCTTGAGGGAGGAAAGTTTCTGTTCGACAGATTTTGTCTGGTTTGTCAGTGGCAACCTGTATGGAAAGATCTGTAAGGTTTGAGCGAAGACCCTGGATATTTGAGGTCCACATTGTTAATGAAGAGGGAGGGAGGAGGCTTTCGGTGCAGGGGATGGGAGGTGAAGGGGAGGCTCGGACAAGGGAGGAGGGTGGGGGGAAGTAAGGAGAGTTGTTAAAGGAGTGTGGGGATTGCAGAATAGCGAGAGGAGGGGGCCGGATGAGGAGGAGAAAAGGCTGTGTCGTGCTGGGGGAGAGGGGCGCAAGAGAGAGGGCAGAAGGCAGTTGAGGATTTGAGGTGGTGGAGTGATGAGATGGATGTGAGAGGGTAGGGGTTAGGAAGAGGAGGCAGTTTTGTGGATGTGAGGGCGGGGCACCTTTGAGAAGGGTGAGTGAGGGGCTGAATGGTGGAAGAAGGGTGAGTGGGGAGAGTTCAGGGAAAAAGGTGAGGGGGGAGTTTTTGAGAAAGGTGAGAGGGAAGCTTGGAGGGAGACGAGTGTGATGGTTGGTGAGAGGGGTGAGAGGGGTGAGTGGGGTGACAGGGGTGAGAGGGGTGAGAGGGGTGAGAGGGGTGAGAGGGGTGAGAGGGGTGAGAGGGGTGAGTTGGCACTGAAGTTAGAAAAAAGGAATGGTTGATGGAAAGCGAACATTCATTGCAAACTGGGGTTTAAAAAATTTTTCGGTGGGAAATTAAATTAAAGATTAATTGATTAAAGACGTTTCTTGATGGATGCAATAAAGGCGAATTAAGAGAATGGAGAGAAGAAACGCTGAAACAGTTGGATTTTTTTTCGACAAAGTATGAAGGAGAGGTCGAATTGAGAGCAGTCTGTTTAAATAGAAAAAATAGTAGTGAATTATGATATAGTCATGAGAACCATACGTGTGAAAGAGGAAGATGAAACTTGAAAGAGATCGTTTTTGTTATTAGTATTATTATTATTATTATTATTATTATTATTATTATTATTATTTTGAGAGTTGTTATCAGATTAGATAATTGAAAGGTTGTCGAAAAAAAATCGTGAGGTGAATGGTGAATTTGGAGACGCAGAGGCTGGAAACAGATCACGTGGTTGCAGGAGAAGCTCGTGGTTACGGGAGGTGTATAATCAAAGGTGAATTTATTTATTTATTTTAAATAAGGATTACGTAACATTCGGAAAAGGGAAGGTTGAAGTAAAATCGTGGAGATGTTGGGTGAGTTTGGAACTGTAAACGCAGAGTGAAGCTGATGGATCGATGAAAGGTGTCAGGAAGAGTTGAGAAGCACGTGGTTATAGGAGGTGTATAGATGGAAAGGATGCAAGGAAGATTATTATTTTTTGATGTATTTTTGAAGAATAGGTAAGATTCGGGAATGGAAGGTTGAAGGAAGAAATCGTGAAGGTAATGGCGAGAGTAGGTCAGCTCAAGTGGAATGAAGATGGTGTGCCGCAGGAAGAAGAAGAAGAAAGATCAAGACTCATGGGTCTGCAGCGAGAAAGGTAGTTTTTTTATTTATTTTTCTTTTGAATTTAAGACAAGAAACAGAGTGTTTCGTTGGGAAATTGGGGAAATAGTAATTGAAGGAAAAACGGAGAGAATTCAAATAAAAACGATCGTACACTGGGAGGGGAAGGATAGGTCGGCCTCACGGAACTCGGTAAGACAAGGTCGACGAAAACTCACGAAGTTGCACGATTTTTGAAACAAAACCGAACTTGGAACACAAGTCACATGGAGGTGAAAATAAACAGTTAAAACGGGCCAGATAACGACCGGAAACTTAGCTTTGAGAAAGTCGGCAGAGACCCCTGAGAGAACCTGCCATTTCTGCAAAGCCAGAACTGGAAGCTTGAGGGGGTCGTCGGGTTTTGGTGGTCGTGGAGGTATTGGGAGTTATCGGGGGTCTTGGGCGTCTTCCGGGTCTTCGGGGTAATGGGGGTCGTCAGGATCTTGGTGGTCTTGCGTATCTTATCTTGTGCTTCTTGGGGTCTTGGAGGTCTTGGAGATCTTGAGGGTCTTGGGGGTCATTGGGGTCTTGGCTTCTTGGAGGTCTTTGGGGTTGTCGGGTTCTTGGGTGCTTTGGGCATCTTAGGATTTTTGGGGTCTTGGGGGGGGGGTCTTTAGGGTTGAAGGGGTCTCAGCAGTCTAAAGGGTCGAAAGGTACATTCCAATAGCACGTAAATAATGGACATATAGTCACATGGCTGGATAGGCGGACGGAGGAAGGGGCAGAAGAAGGATGGACGGGCGCACGCTGAGACCGAGCTATGTGTGTATATATATATATATATGTGTGTGTATATATATATATATATATATATATATATATATATATATATATATATATATATATATATATATATATATATATATATATATATATATATATATATATATATATATATACGAGCGATACCCGTGCACATGCACGGGATAGCAGTACAACATAGCTGGTAGCAGACGACAAACCGTACATGGGGAATGACAAAAATACGCATTGTGCAAAATGCAAGTGGTACTATGGAACGCCAAGACTTCCCAAACATTGTCGGCATGTCCGCGAAGTGCCACAGCAATTTCATAGGGATCGTGTGACGGCGAGCCGAGTTTTTAGTGTGCAAGCTTGGTATTATAATAGAGGTGTGTGTGTGTGTGTGTGTGTGTGTGTGTGTGTGTGTGTGGGTGTGTGTGTGTGTGTGTGTGGGTGTGTGTGTGTGTGTGTGTGTGTGTGTGTGTGTGTGTGTGTGTGTGTGTATATATATATATATATATATATATATATATTTACGAATCTGGAAGCCTTGTGCACACAGACGTTCATGTCCCCATCACTCAGTTATTTCGATAAGTAAATGTGGATAGATAGCTCCCTTTCCCTTGTTTAATGAGTAATTAAATGTTCATGTGCTGCGGAGTTACTTCGATATTCATTGTTTTCTTTTATTATTACATCCATAAATCTTCTACAACAACACCAGCATCACCCTCACCTTCACCTCGCTCTGGTCGATGCCATGGCACCCGTGGTGGGCGGAGTTCAAAGAGGAGCCTCGTGGCGGCTCTCGCCCAACCAGGGAGATGAGAGCGAGTTCCTCGGCGGTCATCCAATGACCACAGCCCACACAGGATAATGTAACTCTGCCTGTGTGGAGGGCGGTCCGCCGGACGGCCATCACGCCCCCCCCCCTCCCACCCAGTCCAATCAACGGCCTTGTCGCCCGTTTTGGTCAATGACAGGGTGACGAGCGCATTTTGTACGTCAGAACCGTCCAGTGAGGGAGAGCGGGGAGGGAGGAGGGACCCCCCCCCCCTGGACAAGGGTGAATAAGGTTGTGGCGTGATCGGATGAAGAGGAGAGTTTTGGTTGTCGGGACGAGCGCTGAATGGAGCTCTCGACTCTGATCGCGTCTCGCTGGCGCCTGGTCTTCTGACCACATCTCGACGCTGGCCTGGTTCGCTCGTCTCAGCCAAACTGCACGAGGTGGGAAGGTCCATGTCCTTCTGTGTGTGTGTGTGTGTGTGTGTGTGTGTGTGTGTGTGTGTGTGTGTGTGTGTGTGTGTGTGTGTGTGTGTGTGTGTGTGTGTGTGTGTGTGTGTGTGTGTTTGTTATGTGTCTGGGGCCCTGTCAGTAAGTAGGAATTGCACAAGTGCTTTCGCTGTACATTATTTGCCTTGCTTTAGTCGGTTTAACTCTGCTCTTATGTGTTCCTTCCCCACCCATTGTAAATAAATATCCATGTGTTAAATGTATCAGCTCGTTTTTGTGGTTCTTTTATTGGTTTAACGCGGTGCATGTTGGGAAGGTCGTTGTTGTCGTAGTGGTGTGCATTTGGGACCGACAGAAGCTCGGTAACCATCCGCTCGGGTTACGCATGGGACGAGCACGGAAACGACGCGTCCCATTCGAGATCCTTCGAGAGTGTGAATACTCGGTAGTTCGCCACGTTTGCCTCTTGGTATTTTGAAGTTTGGCAAATAACCCTGTCCCATGTGGTTGATTTATTGAAGATTCACGGTCCTGTAAGGGACCCGTACCTTCCGTAGTTTTCCGAAAGGTACGATCTAGATTCCGGGTGTTCAGTAGAGTCGATCCTACTGCTCCACCTCGCGGTCGTGCTCGCAGCCGACGCCTGGCTCCACAACAATATGTGTATGTATATATGTATACTTAGTCTCACTCCGAAGGGGGATGCAAGATTATTGCAACGCACCTGTCTGTCTGTCTCTGTGTGTGAGAGTCCACGTCTATATATTTGCACTCTAAAAATGGTTTTCTCTGCAAGCGCTTCTCTGATCGATGCGAAACTTCAAACATAGGAGGAACTCCCCATGGATAATATTGTATTGCTAACTCTAATATCATAGGTCACCCTGGTATGACAGACATGTTAGATGAAAGGAAAAAAAATTGGACATAATTTCCCCTGAAACCACTCAATGAAAAAATTGAAACTTCACACATGTCGATAGCCAATGTGGTGTATACAGTGATAATGATTACATCGTCAGTGAAGTGGTATCCCATTCATAATTGGTTTAATTGAAATCCTCATGCAAAAAAATCTGAAACGTCATATATCTAATATATGATCCAATGTGGGTGAATAATTAAATTTATGATGTTCACGAGTCATAACCCATGCCAATAAACGATGTGACGTTTTTGGTGCATGGATTATATGGGTATATGGGCCATTATAAGCAGTGGGCCACAAGAATTGCACGTTCAGTAAACGATGGTATTTTTCTTCAGAACGAAGGCACACGGCGAGAAGATGCACTCTACGAGTGCCGTTCTAATTGTTTTCGTTTTCTTGCATCGGCATGAAGTGTTTTTGTTTGCCGATGAATTGAATATGTAAGGGAATGAAGAGAAGTAAAAAGGTGATGTTGTCCATCCTACTCCTATGTGAATGACTGATAAGTTTTCGGACTGATACAATAATCCAAAAAATGCCAACGTATTTTGCATTTTACAATGCATGTGATTATTGTTGAGAAGAAAAAGTAATTACTGACAAATTATATTTGCTGTTACGTTTGTGTGGGGGGTGGGGGGGGAGGGGTAGACATTACCTTAGACCAGATAGAAATGTATGGAATAGTATTATCTATACAGATGTGATTACGTAGGGAAACGTTAGCTGAATTATCGTCTTCTTTGAACATGCACCATACAGGAGATGGTGCGTGGTAATAATTAGTTAGAGATTAAGGTAAGAAATTGTACGTATAACCGACAGGATGGGACCTGGTGTCATTGGGGCTCTGCCAGGCAACGGGTGGGGAGGGGAGGGGCGGAGCTGTAGATGCCTCAAGGGGCGGTGTGTTGTCCAAACAGTGAGGGGAAGAGCCTGGTTCGCATGGGTTCCGTGCATCAGGGAGGATCGTGAGTTCTGAGAAGAGCCTGACTCGGAGGAGTTCGGCACATAGAAGAACCGTAAAACTCTGAGAGAGTGTCTCTGAGGAGAGGCTTTGGAGCAGATCATCCTGCCTGCCTACCTTCACCAAGTGCCTGTTTCATCTGCCTGCTGCCTGTCGTTGCCCTCACCACCTCCTCATTGCCTGCTTGTCCTGCTTGTCCGTGGTTGCCTCAGCAACACCACCCCCCCCCACCTCTTTCACATCCCCCACCACCAGAGATAAGCTACCCGGTTCTTGTTCCCTTTCACCGTCTGTGATTGAGTCTGGAGTGAGGAACGATAGGTTTTATTTCTCATTGTTTTAAATTATGTATTATAGACAAGCAACTACCAGACATAACCACCGTCTACATATGTCCAGAGACAGACAGGGAGGGGAGGGAGAGTGAAAGAGGTATGGGAGGAGGGTGCTGCATGAGAGAGATATCGAGATATGGAGATAGAGGCATAGGCATAGACATAGAGATAGAGGCATAGACATAGAGATAGAGGCATAGACATAGAGATAGAGGCATAGACATAGAGATAGAGGCATAGACATAGAGATAGAGGCATAGACATAGAGATAGAGGCATAGACATAGAGATAGAGGCATAGACATAGAGATAGAGGCATAGACATAGAGATAGAGGCATCGAGATAGAGGCATAGACATAGAGATAGAGATAAAGAGACAGAGACATAGAGATAAAGAGACAGAGACATAGACATAGAGATAGAGGCATAGACATAGAGACAGAGACATAGACATAGAGATAGAGGCATAGACATAGACATAGAGATATATATATATATATATATATATATATATATATATATATATATATATATATATATATATACAGGGGGCTGCAGAAGTAGATATGTATAAGGGGGGCAAGCAGTTTGGTGATGATATTGTTACGAATTTGGGAATTCGATTGCACACAACATACAGGTTCCTTTAGTCAGCTATGTCGATAAGTGCTTGTTCCTGAGATAGCTCGCCTTTCATTGTTTAAATGTTCAGAAATCGATTAGATGCGCTGCGGATCGATTTAATAGTTTGGGAACGAACAATGGAGACATCCCTCCCCCTCTTCTGCGAAGAGGAAGAAGAATCCTGCCGTCCCATGACTCATGACTCAACAACTCCCTCCCACCCGTGGTTGAGCGGGGGGGGGGGATGGAGCACGAGGGCATGAGTCACGCCGGGATCGGGGGAAGGGCAGAGAAGGATAAGAGGAGATCTTTTTCTTTTGTTCAGGGCAGAGTTGGAGAAGGGGGTTGAGAGTAGCCGTTTTGCAGACCATCGGGTCCTGCTTGGCTTGTCTTAGGGTTGAGGCCTTCGGAAGGTTTTTGCTTCGACTGGCTCAGTGAGCTTCGGCTGAGGCCTGACTCGGAAGGAGGCTCTTTGCTTTGATGGTTCCGTGAGCTTCGGCTTCTGCTTGGCTCAGGAGAGGTTTTTGCTTCAAGCTGCCCTGTTTGGAAGGAAGTTAAGCCGGTCACTCGGCTCGAGCTGCGAGTGGTGGCTTCTTCCTCTTGGTTCGTGGAGCTCTTTGTTCTCCATTTTGGTTCCCGGCTTGGTGCGACTCATCGACCTCTTCGTGGAGGTGGTTCCTCGGGGAAGCGACGCATCGACGGGAAGGATCGGCGCCTTGTCTCACCAGCACGTGTTGAGAAGCGCGGGAGGTGGTTCCTCGGGGAAGCGACGCATCGACGGGAAGGATCGGCGCCTCGTCTCACCAGCAAGTGTTCGGAAGCGCGAGAGGATTCGCGGGAGCTCGGGAAGGATCGCTGCTCGGCGATTGGATCCAGCTCGCTCTCGCTGGAGCCCGGGTCCGAAAAACTTGAAGACCACACGAGGTGGAGAGGTTCGAAATAGGCTCTGGGTTTCAGCTCACCTGTCCTCCGAGCTGGAGCTCGTTATGATAGGCCTCTGCCACCATTTCTTGTGTGTGTGTGTGTGTGTGTGTGTGTGTGTGTGTGTGTGTGTGTGTGTGTGTGTGTGTGTGTGTGTGTGTGTGTGTGTGTGTGTGTGTGTGTGTGTGTGTCCGTGGGCCCATCTAATAAGTAGGGACTGCTGTTAATTGCAAGTGACTGTATATAATAAGTACACGGTTGTAGTTCTTTTGTCGTGCTTTTGTTGCTTGTATAATTGCATACGTGTTTTGCCTTGTTTAATTGCATACGTGCTTTATTATAATAAATGTCCTTGTGTGAATGTAAAGCTGTTCGTTGCGTCCATTCCCTCATTATCTACCCCATCTTGCACTCGGAATATAGTTGGTTTTTAAATAACTGATAAATAGAATCGGGTCCGGTGAGGTCTGGTGATAATACCCGCTCGGTTATCCCAGAACGGAATGGACTGCTTAAGCGGTTCGTGTCCAATCAGGCCTTCGCCGAGGTACGGTCCCTCGGTAGGTTACCCGCGCGGGTACTTAGGTATATAGATATTCGGCGATTGACCCGATTTCGCGCGGGTAGAATACGGACTGGGCCGTGGTGGGATTAACAACTCACCCGTGACTGGTTTCTGGCGTTGTTCCAGAAAGTCACGACTGTATTGTCCGTTCGGTGGGCGAAGCAACCGCTATTGGCTCAACGGGGTCGTTCGCACGCCGACGAGCGGGAAATCTACAACAATATGATGAGGTTTGGTGATGATACAGGGGGAATGCCGGGGGCAAACGGTTTGAACATTTGAGGGATTAATATGTTTATTATTTATCTCCTTGTATAATCAATAAAAATGTTTTGTGCGCACGTTTTGTTTTTCATAACTGTATACCTACTTTTGCAGCCCCCTGTATATATGTATATGTATATATGTATATATATATATATATATATATATATATATATATATATATATATATATATGTATATATATATATATCGCCTGGTGTTGGCGTAGTTATTAGGGTAGCGGCTTGGGATCAAAAAAGGTCCTGAGTTCAAGCCCCTTTGGCCGCTTGAATTAATACACACCAGGAGGTTGACTCAGCCTGTCATCCTTCCGAGGTCGGCGAAGTGAGTACCAGTGTACTGGGCCCGGTGTATGCCCCGGTTAGAATAGGTGTATGAATAGGTTAGAATAGGTGTATGCCCCGGTGTACCATATCACTGTGTCGTAAGAGGTGACCAGGGTTGTGTCAGGAAAGGCATCCGGTGTAAAACCTGTGCCAAATCATTTTGCGGATCATAACGGATGATCCGCTGTGGCGACCTCCGAACGGGAGCAGCCGAAAGAAGAAGAAGATATATATATATATATATATATATATATATATATATATATATATATATATATATATATATATATATATATATATATATATATATATATATATATAGTTACGAATTTGGAATTCGATTGCACACAACATACAGATTCCTTTAGTCAGCTATGTCGATAAGTGCTTGTTCCCTAGAGAGCTCACCTTCCATTGATTAGATGCGCTGCAGATCGATTTAATAGGTAGGGAGCGAAAAATGGAGACGTCCCTCCCCCCTTCTGCGAAGAGGAAGAAGAGCCCTTCCGTCCCGTGATTCATGACGTCAACAACTCTCTCCCATCCGTGATTGAGCGGGGGATGGATCACGAGGGCATGAGTCACCGCTGGGCACGGGGGGAAGGGGGCGGAGAAGGATAAAGAGGAGATCCTTTCTTTGTTCGGGTGAGTGTGGTTGTTCAGCAGGCTGTCGGGTCCTGCTTGGTTCAGTAGAGCTTCGGCCATGGCTTGGCTCGGGTGGAGACTTTTTGGAGAGCTGCTTTGTTTGGAAGAGAGTTGAGCCAGTTGCTGGACTCGAGCTGCGAGTGGTGGCTTCTTCTTGGTTCGTGGAACTCTTTGTTCTCCGTTTGGTTCCCGACTTGGTGCGACTCGTCGGCCTCTTTTTGGAGGTGGTTCCTCGAGGAAGTGGCGCATCGACGGGAAGGATCGGCGCCTCGTCTCACCAGCACATGTTGAGAAGCGTGGGAGGATCGCGGCTCATGGCGATTGGATCCAGCTCGCTCTCGCTGGAGCCCGGGTCCGAACAACTTGAAGACCACACGAGGTGGAGAGGTTCGAGATAGGTTCTGGGTTTCAGCTCACCTGTCCTCCGAGCTGGAGCCCGTTATTAAAGGCCTCAGACACCATTTCTTGGGTGTGTGTGTGTGCGTACGTGTGTCCGTGGGCCCGTGTCCACTAAGTAGTAAAAACTGTTAAGTGATTGGGTAGAACGGTTGTAGTTCTCCTGTCATGCGTGTTGGCCTTGTATAATTGCATACGTGTTTTGCATTGTTTCATTGCATCCGTGCATGCCTGCTTACGTATTTTATTACAATAAATGTCCTTGTGTGAATGTAAACCTGTTCGTTGCGTCCTCTCCCTCCATTGAACCGCCGTATTGCATTCGGAATAATAGTTGGTTTTTAAATAGCCGGTAAAGTGATCGGTTCCAACGGGGCTCGCAATAACACCCCGCTCGGTTATCCCAAAATGGAGCAAGCTGCATTAAGCGGCTCATGTCCCAGCAGCCCCGTTGAGGTACAATCTCGGTAATCTACCCATGCGATTAGTTGGGTAAATCGAAGATTTGGCGATCGGACCCTGTTGCGTGCGGGTCGAGTACGGACAAGGTTGTGGTGTGGTACAAAACACACCCGTGGCTGGTTTCTGGCGTTGATCCGGAAAGCCGCGACTGGATTGTCCGTTTGGTGGGTGAGACGGCCGCCATTGGCTAAACGCGGTCATTCGCACGCCGGCGGGCGGAGATCTACAACAATATATTTGAATTTCTATATATACAGGGTGTCCCTAAAAAATGACATCATTTGAAACTTGAATATCTAAGTAACTACATGTCCCAGGCAAACGAAAGTGAACAGGCTTCATGTTGAACAATAAAATATTTATTTCTCAAAATTCGAACAAGGGATTCAGAGGGATGCAGATTTTATAACCGTTTTCTCAAAACTTCACAAATGTTCAATATGCTCACCGCCTGTGACATGACACACGTCAAGTCGGTGGTGCGGCTCCTGCCAAACACGCTGCAGCATGTCTTGCGTAACATTCTCCAGCACCTCAGTGATTCTCTGCTTAAGTTCATCTGGTCTTGTAGGAAGAGGGGGTATATGGACCAGTCCTTTCACATAGCCCCATCGAAAAAAATCACAAGGTGTCAACTCAGGTGAACTTGGTGGCCATTTCAACAGCACATTGTTATTATCACTGGCATGCCCAATCCATCTTCCTGGTAGATTCTCATTGAGATAAGAATTAAACATTCAACTTAGTTAGTTTTTACACATTGTTAAACTTTGAGTGAGAATTAGCTGTTATTAGACCATGAAATGATGTCATTTTTTTTAGGGACACCCTGTATATATATGTATGTATGTATGTATGTATGTATGTATATATATATATATATATATATATATATATATATATATATATATATATATATATATATATATATATATATATATATATATATATATATATATATATATACTGGGGAGAACAAGTATTTGATACACTGCCGATTTTGTAGGTTTTCCCACTTACAAAGCACGTAGAGGTCTGTAATTTTTATCATGGGTACACTTCAACTGTGACAGACGGAATCCAAAATAAAAATCTTGAAAATCACATTGTATGATTTTTGAGTAATTAATTTGCATTTTATTGCATGAAATAAGTATTTGATACATCAGAAAAACTGAATTTAATATTTGGTACAGAAACCTTTGTTTGCAATTACAGAGATCAGACCTTTCCTGTAGTTCTTAACCAGGTTTGCACAGACTGCAGCAGGGATTTTGGCCTACTCCTCCATACAGATATTCTCCAGATCCTTCAGGTTTTGGGGCTGTCGCTGGGCAACACAGACTTTCAGCTCCCTCCAAAGATTTTCTATTGGGTTCAGGTCTGGAGACTGGCGAGGCCACTCCAGGACCTTGAAATGCTTCTTACGGAGCCACTCCTTAGTTGCCCTAGCTGTGTGTTTCGGGTCGTTGTCATGCTGGAAGACCCAGCCACGCCCCATCTTCAATGCTCTTGTTGAGGGAAGGAGGTTGTTGGCCAAGATTTCGTGATGCATGGCCCCATCCATCCTCCCCTCAATACAGTGCAGTCTTCCTGTCCCCTTTGCAGAAAAGCATCCCCAAATAATGATGTTTCCACCTCCATGCTTCACGGTTGGGATGGTGTTACTCATCCTTCTTCCTCCAAACACGGCGAGTGGAGTTCAAACCAAAAAGCTCTATTTTGGTCGGATCAGACCACATGACCTTCTCCCATTCCTCCTCTGGATCATGCAGATGGTCATTGGCAAACTTCAGACGGGCCTGGACATGCGCTGGCTTGAGCAGAGTGACCTTGCGTGCTCTGCAGGATTTTAATCCATGACGGCGTCATGTGCTACTGATGGTTTATTTTGATATTGTGGTCCCAGCTCTCTTCAGGTCATTGATCTGGTCCTGCCGTGTAGTTCTGGGCTGATCCTTCACCTTTCTCATGATCATTGAGGCTCCACGAGGTGAGATCTTGCATGGAGCCCAGACCGAGGGAGATTGACTGTTATCTTGAACTTCTTTCATTTTCTAATAATTGCACCAACAGTTGGTGCCTTCTCACCAAGCTGCTTGCCTATTGTCCTGTCGCCCATCCCAGCCTTGTGCAAGTCCACAATTTTGTCCCTGATGTCCTTCGACAGCTCTCTGGTCTTGCCCATTCTGGAGAGGTTGGAGTCTGATTGATTGAATGTGGACAGCTGTCTTTTATGCAGATAACAAGTTCAAACAGGTGCAGTTAATACAGGTAATGAGTGGAGAATGGGAGGGCTTCTTAAAGGCAAAACTAACAGGTCTCTGAGAGCCGGAATTCTTCCTGGTTGGTCGGTGATCAAATACTTATTTCAGGCAATAAAATGCAAATTAATTATTTTAAAATCATACAATGTGATTTTCAGGATTTTTGTTTTGGATTCCGTCTTTCACAGTTGAAGTGTACCGATGATAAAAATTACAAACCTCTACATGCTTTGCAAGTGGGAAAACCTGCAAAATCGGCAGTGTATCAAATACTTGTTCTCCCCAATGTATATATTCAGAGACAGAGGAGGGAGGGAGTCCCAAAAATATACAACTTTTAAAATGCTTCGTTTGATCCGACAAAACAAGTAATTTTGTCACTAATGCTTCATTTCTTGTTGCAGAGACCCTGAAGTTTATTTTGATACCAAGCAAGCGCCAGAAAAATGCCAAGACTGACCTACAATGGACGAAAATTGTTGAACTTTGGCACCAGACGAAAAGTGTCATACAGGTGCAACGTCTTTACTCGAGACATTTCGGTATCCACTTGCGCCATGCACCAAACTTTCGGACAATAAAGTGCACCATCGCAAAGCTTACCAATGTGGGAACCATCTGTGACCTTCACAAGTGTCACAGTGGTCGGAAGAGGACAGGTCGAAGTGAAGATAATGTGGAAATGGTGAGACAGGCGGTCGTTCAGAGTCCAAAAAAAATTGATTCGACAACTTTCTGCCGAGACAAACATTCATAAGAGCACCATTCAGAGGATCCTTCACCAAGACATTCACACCTTTCCATACAAAATTCAAATGGAAACGGTGCTTACTGATCAACAGAAATGCAAACGACTTGACTTTGCAAATTGGTTCTCAGGAAAGTTGGAGGAAGATACAGACTTCCTCAAAAAACTTCACATGACTGATGAATGTCATGCTCACTTGTCTGGGGAGGTAGACAAGCAAAACTTTCGCTACTGGGGAACTGAAAATCCTGGTAATGCATCAACTGAACTGGTGCCTCGATCTGTTCTCAAAGTCATCATGTGGGTAGCGGTTGGTTGGTATGGGATAATTGGTCCATACTTCTTTGAAGATGAACAGGGACGCACTTGCATGGTAAACCAGAGGAACTATCGTGAAATGATTCAGGAATTCTATCTTCCTGAGCTATGTACTCATCCCGTAGGAGAAACAACCTGATCCAGATGAGAACCCAGTGGTTCCCGCAGGATGGTGCAACCTCCCTATACAGCCAGGGAAACAAGGCATTTTCTCAACCAACATTTTGAGGGTCGCTTTATCTCCCTCTACGAAGACGTTGAGTGGCCACCGTATTGCCCTGACCTTACTCCTCCAGACTTCTTCTTGTGGGGGTATCTCAAGGACAGGATCTATGAAAACCCTAGGCCTCAGACTCTTGATCAGCTGTAGGAAAACATCCACCGAGAAATCCAGAACATGTCTCAGGAAACGTTTCCCAAAGTGATGGAGAACATGACAACGCATTTGCAGGCAGTGATCGGACAACGTGGAGCCTACATCGAACATGTGGTCTAAAAGAAAATGACGATTCTGTACCAAAATTTAAATTTTGGTGGCAATTTTGACATTGGTACAATAAACTTCAACCTTTCAGCTTTCTGTCCAGCCATATATCTTTTTAAAAAATATGTTATGACCATCCTCTTTGCAGATGAAAAGTTGGATTTTTTTTGGGACACCCCGTGTGTGTATATATATATATATATATATATTTATATATATATATATATATATATATATATATATATATATATATATATATATATATATATATATATATATATATATATATATATATATATATATATATATATATATATATATATATATATGTGTGGGAAAGTCCTGACCATAAAAAGGAAACTTCATCAAACATCATGGATTCATGGTACTCCCAAACAACTCCTCAAACATCCACTCCTCTTTTTTTCTCTCACCTCCATCCATCCATCCATACATTGGGACCATACTCTGTGCAGAAGAACATTGGTGCTGCCTCAGCAGTCTCCTTGGCTCTTGGACACAATCCTGGATGGGTCGCCACTCCGACACAGGATACCAGCAAGCTGACAGTCATTTTGCCGACCTTGGAAGGATGACAGTCACAGTCAACCCCACCTGGTATTAATTCAACAACAAGGTGGATTTGAACTCAGAATCCTGGGATCCCAAGCCCACCACCCTAACCGTTAAGCCAACACCAGGCATGAAGGCCATGGCTGGGAATTAAACAGTGAAGGAGAACTAATAATTCAGTGGAGGACTGGCTTGCCAGCTCCAGAAGCCGTGCTAAGTCTGATCTCACGCAAGTGTGCACGGACTTACCGCCAGTTGGACTGTTCTTGCTTCATTAACGGTCTAAAAGCCTGCTGTTGGCTTCATGGTTAGGGTGGCAGCTTGGGATCCTAGGGTCCTGAGTTCAAGTCCCGTTGGCTGCTGAATTAAAATACACCAGGAGGTTGACTCAGCCTGTTATCCTTTCGAGGTCGGAAAAATGAGTACCAATGTACTGGTGAGGGGGGCACTGCATCAGTGGCATAGCCGCATCCCAACCAATGATGCAACCAGCAGCCACAGGCTGCACTCGATAGAGAGAGCGAGAGAGAGAACGGTCTAAAGTGCACTGCTGCATGTAAACTGCAGGGTTGCTCCAACATGGCACAACAAGATGATGATGATGATTATGATGATGATATTGAACAGGACTCAGATGATTGTGACAGTGATTGTGATGAGGAAGATGATTAATGTCAAAACATGTAAACAAATTAGCAATTTTTATCAGTGTACTCGCCAAACCCGCGCTCCGCTCGAAGTTTCGAAAGTGAGGATTCATGAGGACATCAATATATCCAGTGTTCACAATGTGATTAATAGAATTTCTTCATGTACAATGTTTCTTGTCACATTTTATATGTCAAATTCACCTTCTGAGTTTGTCAGCATGTGCAGAAGAGGGTTTTACATTGCAGACGCTGTTTTCTCGGTGTGGCATTACGCCTCTCAGTGGTGACGGTCTATCTACGACAGACATAATGATGTCAGCGAATGACCTATGATGTCATGACGTCATTACGCCTCTCAGGGGTGACGTCATACGTCGCCATGCAAACAAATGTAAAAATTAGAAAATCGTGAAAAAAAATTCCCAAACCTGTCCATCTGGCGTGATCTCACATAGCTTATGCTGTTCATTAGAGCACAGAGCACCCGCTTGCCAAAAGTGGTGAAAATCCGTCCAGCAGTTTCGGAGGAGAAACATCAAATTACGCGCAGACGTTAACAGAAATAATATATCGGATGTTACATTGATAACGGTCGGCTGGCCTCTGTTCAGATTTTATTCAGCATGGAGGTTTGGTTTGATGAGGACTGGACACCCATTGTATGTCCAAGTCTCTCTCTAACTTGGCCTTCAACTCTGCTGTTGTTGTCCCCCCCCCTCTCTCTCCACTGATCCTTTTGTCATGGTGCATCCCATTCCGTTTCTTGCACTCGTACTAGCCCTTCCACGAGCCTCAGTGATGTATACAAAAATATATATATAACTCCTTCGTATCGGAGGTTCCAAACCTTTTTTAGGGACGCCTTCCGAAAGTAAAAAAAACAAAAAAACTTACACCACCATGTACGATTATCACAGTGACATGATATAATGGCGACATTGGGATCCAGTAACATAGGACTATTTTAGTTACAAATGACTATCAAAGTGTCCTGATATTACACTGACATATGACTGTTATAATGACATGATATCACAATGACATTCAACTATCAAAGTGATGTAATTGTGACACAAACAAAATTAACATTGGCCCTCCACAAATGGTTGTGTGTGAAGTGCAATGAGTGTTCAACGAATAGTTGTGTGTGAAGTGCAATGAGTGTTCCACGAATGGTTGCCTGTGAAGTACAACGAGTGTTCCATGAATGGTTGCCTGTGATGTGCAACGAGTTAAGTGTGTAAGGTATTTTAGCAGTGCAGTGTGTCTGTTGTTACTCCTCCTCCTCCTCCTCCTCCAACACCCTCCCTCCTCCCTCACACACACACACACACACACACACACACACACACACGCACACACACACACACACACACACACACACACACACACACACACACACACACACACGCACACACGACTCTTTCTGATAGCCTTGGGGTCCACAGAACATAGGTTTGGAAATACTCTTTAATAACACACTGCAAACTTTTGTGTTAAAAAAAAAAGCAATGGAAAAAAATAACCTTTTCTGAAAAACAAGCATTATATGAAAATTTATAGATTGCATACTATGCAACTAAATGTTTCAAAAATTTTAAATATTTCACAATGTTTTCAAATGTGTTTTGAAGATCGAATGTTGCATTCTTTTTTTCAGATCCCTGTATTTTTTGCTGTCTCTTGTGCCCGTAAGTGAATTTAAACTTTTCTTCTTTTCTAATAAATCATTGCTTGATGTTCCATTTCGGGTTCAGAAATTCACTCACTGCTTGCATGCGCATCATGGAATGCGAAAGAAATTTGTACTTTTTAAAACAAGTGAATTTCTCAATGCAAACCAATTAGTTTAGGTCAAACTCACTAAACAGTTAAAGTATACTGGATTCAATATATAATTATCTGAACAACAACTTCCCTCAGGACATCTTCAATACAATGCACCATCAAGTCACTGAGATGCTGAGATATTCTGCTCCAATTTGCATACCTAGCAGGAAGTCACAAGGATCATCTCAAATGGCATCAGCGTTGTGTTTGTAGGAAATCAGATACGTATGGACAACAGCCATACAATCTTCTTGCATATGCCAGCTTGGCTGCCAAGTCGCTATCATTTTGCTGGGGCACAACTATGCTGCTGATGCTGTGCCCCAATCACCAGTACACTGGTACTCATTTTGCCAACCTCAGAAGGATGACAGGCTGAGTCAACCCCACATGGTGTTAATTCAGCTGCCAACGGGACTCAAACCCAGGACTCTAAGATCCCAAGCCATCCATCCTAACCACTAAGCCAACACCAGGCTAAACTCAATTTCGCCCTTCTATCACTTAATCTTTTATTTACACAAATAATTTATATACAAACTGGAGTAGGAGGATTTGACTAATGCCAATAATAAGGAGCACTTGCATCCAAAATGGCAAAATATTAATTCTAAGACCATGGTCATTTATCATATTTGATTATTGAAATATAAAGGGATTGAAATGATGAATAAATCGGAGTGAATTCATTCTCATGAAAAACACAGACTTCCTATCCCCCTGCCACTCACCCGCTCACCAACACACATCCTCCCCCCCCCCCCCCCGTCTCAAAGGAAAGAGTCAGGTTTAACTTTTCATGATTATGCGTTATTTTTTTTTTCGAACAATCGATTTTATACAATTTGTCCCATGCTGACAAGATAATAAATCATTGTACACCGCTCCTTCCCAATTCCATATACAGGCAATGCATGACATCATCACCAGGCGCCGAACAAAGGGGGTACTCAGTTTTTACTCCATTTGTTTGTAACTTGCAAAATCGAATATTTTTGATGTATATTGATCAGTCGATTTTGCTATTCTGTGTTTGTCTGTTTATCGCCTGAAGATCACAATTCTAAACCGATTGTCATGAAACTTTACAAGTTATCGAGGTAGTGTCAACTCAGAAGCATATTGATTTTGAGGTCAAAGGTCATTTTGAGGTCAAATTTCTAGAATCGGCATTTTTCATCCCATTGAATTGAAATTTTAAGAAGATTTATTTTAAAATAATCCTATTTTTCATATACACTCGTTGACCGGTGTTACCTCAATTATCATTGGAGTCAGCTTATTGGACACAGCTGCAGCAACTCCATGGGCATAGTAACCATCAGAGTGACCTGACCAATAGTAGGTGTAACCACCCGCCATGATTTCACTGCAATCCGGTCTCCGAACCTCAGAGAGATTTGCGATACCGATGTCCAAGCGCTTGAGGGGTAAACCCTTTGTAATGGGGTAATACCCATTACCCCCAACACAATGTGAATAAAACACAACATCAGGACGAGTAGCATTCTTTGATGCAGGAACACGTCATGAAAACAAATTAAACCAGAAAGCAGAAAATACAAAGCCCGTCCGCTTTGTTTTCGGCCTTCTTCGACTTCCGTATGTGAAACAGTACCTCTGATATTTTGGCCTTTTGATCAAAATCTTACTTTGTCTTCTCCAGATACTCGTCACAGAGCATTGTTGAAAATTTGATATCAAAAGCTCAAATGTTGAAAATGTTATGGCTTACACAAGGTCACATGATAATTAATATTTCAGGTCAATTGGATGAAAATTGTCGATTTTATGTCACATTGACCTTTGTCCTTTTGACTAAATTCTTCATTTGTCTTGTCCATATTCTAATAATAACATTGAAAATTTGATGACAAAAGCTCGAATGGTAAAATAGTTACAGTCCGGTAAGACAGGTATAGAGAGGCGCAGACAGACACAGACACAGCCACAGAGGAGAAAGACACACACACACGGAATTAGAAAACTCTGTCTACCACTGTGCGGTGGCTGGGCTAACGATAAACCAACACTGCAAATGGTATTTCCTCCAGTGGAAACAACGACTGAAACTGGACCAACAACACTCACAAAACCAACACCAACACCCACGGAACCAGCAAAAACAACACTTCCTGCAACTACAGGTGAGGAACACCTGAACCCTAATCACATTCTCATGCCTTCTGAAAAAGTAACCCGTTTTGATAATGAAATGACAACGACCTTGGAACCAACAGAAACACTAAACTTCCTCAAAGTGAATAATTGCCCCAGTAATAACCTTTATCCCTCCACGACATGTATCAAACAGAATATTAGAACCGTTAACATTCTTTCATGCAACAGCAACTTTGACCTATCATTAAAACAAATGAAACTAGAGGGGGAGCACTCAGTGGAGTGCAAAACCTCCGCCGCCGATCGTGCTGGGTCACTTAAGTGAACCTGATATCCTATTCATTGTAGGTCAAAATGGATCAGACTCTACTGAACCACGATTGAATAAACTAAACTAGATCGACGCGCATGTAGAAATGTCCCCAAAAAAATCGAAATTTTTTTGAAAAAAAAGTTGCAAAATTTTCCAAGTTTTTTTTTTTCTCTAACAAATTTATTTATTTTTGGTTGGAAATCACTTAAAACATGTAGAAATGCAAAAACAAAAATTCAAATATTTTTTCAAAATGGCCGCCATAGCGGCCATATTGGACTTTGGACAAGGTCCAAAATCTAATGACATGATCCTTGGACCATACCTAATCCCCGCACCAAATTTCGTCGAAATCCGTCCAGGAGTTTTTCCGTAATACTGTTCACAAACAAACAAACAAACAAACAAACAAACAAACAGACAGGGGTGAAAACTGTAACCTCTGTCCATCTTCAATGGCAGAGGTGAACCAGAAAGCATCTGAAAATGCAAAGCCCATCCACATCCGCTTTGTATTCATACTTCTTCCACTTTCTTATGCTTAACATGATTAAAACATCAAAGAAACGAGAGGGGGAGCACTCTGTATAGTGCAAAAGCTCCGCCGCAAATACTGCTTGGTCACTCAAGTGAACCTTATATCTTATTCATTAAATATGACGTCAACAGTGCTGACAGTTATAGTTCTTTCCTCCAACATTTTTTTTTTTTGGTGGGGGGGGGGGGGGGGTTGGAAATCACTTAAAACATAGAAATGCAAAAAACAAATTCAAATATTTTTGAAATAAAATCGAAATTTAAGAAAAAAAAATTTTCAGTTTTTTTTTTTCTCTTACAATTTTTTTTTTGGTTGGAAATCACTTAAAACATGAAGAAATACAAAAAAAAATGACGTCAACAGTGCTGACAGAGTTATAGTTCTTTTCTCCAACATTTTTTTTGGGGGGTGGGAGGGTGGGGGGGGGGTTGGAAATCACTTAAAACACGTAGAAATGCAAAAAAAAAAATTCAAATATTTTTTCAAAATGGCCACCAAAGAGGCCATATTGGATTTTGGACCGAGTCCAAAATCTAATGGCATGGTCCTTGGACCATACCTAATCCCCGCACCAAGTTTCGTCGAAATCCGTCGTGGAGTTTTTCCGCAATACTGTTCACAAACAAACAAACAAACAAACAAACAGAAAGGGGTGAAAACAGTCACCTCCGATCTTCGATGGGGGAGGTTCAAAATACAAGGATGTTCATGATTTTTGATGACTTTGACCTTTTGACCTCAAAAGCAAGAGGCTTCAGTGACCAAATATGCAAACCCTGACCAAATTTCAGGACAAGTGGATGAAAATTGACGATTTTATGTGACGTTGAACTTTTGTCCTTTTTCTCAAATTATTAATTTGTTTTTTTGATACTCTCATGATAAAGCGATGTTGAAAAGTTGATGACAAAAGCTTGAATGCTAGAAAACAAATTTTTTTTCCAATTTTTTTTCAAAATCAGGTCAATTGGATGAAAATTGTCGATATTCTGTCACATTGAACTTTTGACGAAATTATTCATTTGTCTTCTCCATATTCTCAAAATAATATTGTTGAAAACTTGATGACAAAAGGTGGAATGGTAAAAAAAAGTTACAGCCTGGACAGACAGAAAAAAGGCAGGAGAGAGAGAGGCACAGACAGGCTCATACAGACAAACACAGACACAGACACACACATACACACACAGAAGGAATTGGAAAAGTCTGTCTACCGCTGCCCGGGGACGGGCTAATGATAAACCAACACTCCAAATGTTATTTTCTCAAGAGGAAACAACGAATGAAACTGGACCAACAACACTCACAAAACCAACAGCAACACCCACAGAACCAGCAACAACAACACTTCCTGCAACTACAGGTGAGGAGCACCTGAACCCTAATCACATTCTCAAGCCTTCTGAAGAAGTAACCCGTTTTGATAATGAAATCACAACAACCTTGGAACCAACAGAAACACGAAACTTCCTCAAAGTGAATAATTGCCCCAGTAATAACCTTTGCCCTCCACGACATGTATGAAACAGAACATTAGAACCGTTGACATTCCTTAATGCAACACCAACTTTGATCTGTCATGAAAACAAATAAAACTCGAAAGCATCTGAAAATGTAAAGCCCGTCCACATCTACTTTGTATTCATACTTCTTCTTCTTCTTCCTTATGCGAAACATGGTGAAAACAGTGAAAAAAAAACATACAAAGGTGTTGTTGATTTTAGGTGACCTTGACCTTTTGACCTCAAAAGCAAGAGGCTTCAGTGACCCAATATGCAAATTCTGCACAATTTTCATGACAATTGGATGAAACGATGATTTTATGCAACCTTGATCTTTTGTTTTAAAAAGAAAAAACAGTCAGCTTCGAGCCTTTGATTGGTGAACTAATTCAGTGACCCAGCTTGCTCATTCTTAAAATATCAGGTCAATCGGATGAAAATTGACAATATTAGGCCACTTTGACCTTCTCACCTTTTTATTTAAAAAATAACATGGAGCATCTTGCCTTTTATTGGCGAATCAATTTAGTGACCCAATGTGCAGATTCCTAAAATATCAGGTCAAGTGGATGAAAATTGACAATTTTACGTGACGTTGATCTGTTGTCCTCACCAAATTATTAATTTGTTCTCTTGATATTCTCATGATAAAGACATGTTGAAAATTTGATGACAACAGCTCAAATGAGAAAAAAAAGTTACGGCCCTTCCAGACACAAACACAGACTGACACAGACTGACACAGACTGACACAGACTGACACACACAGAGACGCATAGAAGTGATTGCAAAACCTCGTCTCCTACTGAGCAGATGATGGGTGAACTAGAACGGCATGAGGTGGAACACATACATTCACCAGACTGCACAGTTTACGTTTCCAATCCCACTGATAAGCCGGATCTGCATCCATTCCTGAACCAAATTCAAATCATCTTGTTCATGTCACCTCCCCAACTCATCCACCAAGTTTTGTCATAATCCATCCAAATGCTTTTTGACAGATCGTGCCATTAATAGTTTTTGGCCCTGTTTCTCAATGGTGATCAAGAATCATTAAAAAAAAAATTCGGATTTGGATGCGGACACTGATTTTCAACAAAATCGAAGCAATTCGTCCTGTCACACTCCCAATATGTCCATCAAGTTTCGTCCAAACCATCCATAAATTTTTGAGATATCCTGCTCAAAGACAGGCAGACCGACAGATGGGGGTGAAAACATGACCTTTGGTGGTGGAGGTAATAATGCAAATCTTATTTTTCCCAGAGGGAACAACAACCACTGAAACTCTACCAACAGTTACAGAAGGAACAACAACACCAACAGATCCAACAACAACACTTCCTCTTACTCCAGGTGTGGAACAATGAACCAAGAACATACATCCAATTTCCCACTAACGAAGTAGCATGCTTGAGATTGAAATTAATCCCATAATGGAACCAAGAGAAACACTGCAAACTAAATCAAAATCAACAAGCACCCGTTGAAGACAAAGTCTTCGATATCCCCCGCCATAGTAAATGAGGATTAACAAACTTGTATTCCCGAAGCGTGTGCAATATGTATGTGAAGTTTCTCCTTGATCTGACCACAAACTTCTGAAAGGATGTATTGGGGAAAGTGCATGTGAAATTTTGCCTCAATCTGTCCAGCCATTCTGGAGAAGAAGATTTTTTAAATTTATAAATTTTCAATCCAAGATGGCTGAGGAACCATGTGACCTATGACATCATAAATTTATATTCTGCCTCCAATCCTCCAGTGAAATACGTTTGTGAAGTTTCGTGTTAATCGGATGAGGTGTGTTTTTCGATCCAAGATGGCCACCAAACCATGTGACTTGTGACATCATAATTTTTACTGTGTATGCAGACATGATGGGAGATGACAGTTGCAAATTTTTGCTTCGTGAGGTTATGTGATTCCAGAGAAAACATTATTAATATTTTTCTTGAATCCAACATGGCTGCCAAACCATGTGACCTATCAATTAGAAAATATCAAAAGGCACCAGTTCACCACTGGCTTGATATGTGTACCAAATTTCGTAAATATATCTTGAGGGGATTTGTAGTTAAGCTCCGGAAATTAAATGTGACGGACGGACGGAACCCATTCATATATCCCCCGCCAACTTCGTTGGTTGGCGTGGGATAACAACAGAATCAGTAATACCCATTACCCCCAACACAATGTGAATAAAGCACAACATCAGGATGAGTAACATTCTTTGATGCAACAACACATATCATGAAAACAAATTTAACCAGAAAGCATCTGAAAATAGAAATCCCGTCCTCTGTTTTCGGGCTTCTTCGACTTCCGTATGTGAAACAGTACCTCTGACCTTTTGGCCTTTTGATCAAAATCTGAATTTGTCTTCTCCAGATTCTCATCACCGAGCATTGTTGAAAATTTTATGTCAAAAGCTCAAATGGTACAAATGTTGTGGCGAACACAAGATCACATGATAATTAAACTTTCAGGTTACTTGGATGAAAAGTGTCGTTTTTTTGTCATAGTGACCTTTGCCATTTTGACCAAATTATTCATTTGTCTTCTCCATATTCTCAAAATAATATTGTTGAAAACTTGATGACAGATGCTCGAATGGTAAAAAAATTTTGCAGCTCGCACAGACAGACAAAGACAGGCACAGACAGGCTCCTACAGACAGACACAGACGCAGACACAGACACAGACGGAATTGGAAAACGCTGTCTGCCGCGGTGCTGTGGCGGCTAATGATAAACCAACACTGCAAATGTTATTTTCTCCAGAGCAAACAACGAATGAAATTGGACCAACAACACTCACAAAGCCAACATCAACATCCATGGAACCAGCAACAGCAACACTTCCTCCACCTTCAGGTAAGGAACACCTGAAACCTCATCACATAACACATTCTCATGCCTTCTGAAGAAGTAACCCGTTTTGATAATGAAATGAAAACGACCTCCGAACCAACAGAAACACGAAACTGACTCAAAGTGAACAATTGCCCCAGTAATAACATTTTCCCCTCCATGACATGTATCAAACAGAACGTAAGAATCGTTTGCATTCTTTTATGCAACAGCAACTCTGATCTTTCATGAAAACAAATTAAACAAGAAATCATCTGAAAATGCAAAGCCCGTCCGCATCCGCTTTGTATTCTGACTTCTTCTTCTTACTTGTGCTAAACATGATGAAAACAGTGAAAAAAAAACAAACAAAGGTGTTGTTGATTTTAGGTGATCTTGACCTTTTGACTTCAAAAGCAACAGGCTTCACTGACCCAATATGCAAACCTTGCACAAATTTGTGGATAATTGGATGAAAGTTGATGACATTATGCAACCTTGACCTTTTGATTTTAAAAAACAATCAGCTTCGAGCCTTTGATTGGTGAACTAATTCAGTGACCCAGTTTGCTAATTCTTTAAATATCAGTTCAATCGAATGAAAATTGATGATATTAAGCCACTTTGACGTTTCAACCTTTTTATTTAAAAAAATAACATTCGGCTACTTGCCATTTTTTGGCGAACTAATTTCGTGACCCTTTATGCAAATTCCTAAAATTTCACGTCAAGTGGAAGAAAATTGACAATTTTATGTGACGTTGACCTTTTGACCTTTTCACCAAATTATTAATTTGTCGTCTCGACATTCTCATGATAAAGCCATGTTGAAAATTTGATGACAACAGCTCAAATGCAAAAATAGAATTACAGCCCTTCCAGACACAAAGACAGACTGACACACACAGAGACACACAGAAGTGATTGTTAAACCATCTCCCGCTGAGCCGATGACTGTGAACCTGCACGGCACTTGGTGGAACACGTACATTCACCAGACTGCACAGTTTACGTTTCTTATCCCACTGAGTATCCGGATCTGCATCCAGACATTAACCAAATTCTAATCATTTTGTTCTTGTCAACTCCCCAACTCATCCACCAAGTTTTGTCATTATCCATCCAAATGCTTTCGATAGATCGTGCGATTCATAGTTTTTGGCCGTATTTCTCAACGGTGATCAAGAATTATTTGAAAAAATTATCGGATTTGGATGTGGACACTGATCTTCACCAAAATCAAAGCATTTCGTCCTGTCACACTCCCAACATGTCCATCAAGTTTCGTCCAAACCCATCCATAAATTTTTGAGATATCCTGCTCAAAGACAGGCAGACCGACAGATGGGGGTGAAAACATGACCTTTGGTGGTGGAGGTAATAATGCAAATCTTATTTTTCCCAGAGGTAACAACAACCACTGAAACTCTACCAACAGTTACAGAAGGAACAACAACACCAACAGATCCAACAACAACATTTCCTCTAACTCCAGGTGTGGAACAATGAACCAAGAACATACATCCTATTTCCCACTAACGAAGTAACATGCTTGAGATTGAAATTAATCCCATAATGGAACCAAGAGAAACACTGCAAACTAACTCAAAATCAACAAGCATCCGTTGAAGACAAAGTCTTCGATATCCCCCACCATAGTAAATGAGGATTAACAAACTTGTATTCCCGAAGCGTGTGCAATATGTATGTGAAGTTTCTCCTTGATCTGACCACAAACTTCTGAAAGGATGTATTGGGGAAAGTGTATGTGAAATTTTTCCTCAATCTGTCCACCGTTCTGGGGAAGAAGATTTTTAAAATTCATTAATTTTCAATCCAAGATGGCTGAGGAACCATGTGACCTCTGACATCATAAATTTATATTCTGCCTCCAATCCTCCAGTGAAATAAGTTTGTGAAGTTTCGTGTTAATCGGATGAGGTGTGTTTTTCGATCCAAGATGGCCGCCAAACCATGTGACTTGTGACATCATAATTTTTACTGTGTATGCAGACATGATGGGAGATGACAGTTGCAAATATTTGCTTCGTTAGGTTATGTGATTCCAGAGAAAACATTATTTAATATTTTTCTTGAATCCAACATGGCTGCCAAACCATGTGACCTATCAATTAGAAAATATCAAAAGGCACCAGTTCACCACTGGCTTGATATGTGTACCAAATTTCGTAAATATATCTTGAGGGGATTTGTAGTTAAGCTCCGGAAATGAAATGTGATGGACGGATGGAACCCATTCATATATCCCCCGCAAACTTCGTTGGTTGGCGTGGGATAACAACAGAATCAGTAATACCCATTACCCCAACACAATGTGAATAAAGCACAACATCAGGATGAGTAACATTCTTTGATGCAACAACACATATCATGAAAACAAAGTTAACCAGAAAGCAGCTGAAAATAGAAATCCCGTCCTCTGTTTTCGGGCTTCTTCGACTTCCGTATGTGAAACAGTACCTCCGACCTTTTGGCCTTTTGATCAAAATCTGAATTTGTCTTCTCCAGATTCTCATCACAGAGCATTGTTGAAAATTTTATGTCAAAAGCTCAAATGGTACAAATGTTGTGATGAACACAAGATCACATGATAATTAAACTTTCAGGTTAATTGGATGACAAGTGTCGTTTTTTTTTGTCATAGTGACCTTTGCCATTTTGACCAAATTATTCATTTGTCTTCTCCATATTCTCAAAATAATATTGTTGAAAACTTGATGACAGATGCTCGAATGGTAAAAAATGTTGCAGCTCGCACAGACAGACAAAGACAGGCACAGACAGGCTCCTACAGACATAGACACAGACGCAGACATAGACACAGACGGAATTGGAAAACGCTGTCTACCGCGGTGCTGTGGCGGCTAATGATAAACCAACACTGCAAATGTTATTTTCTCCAGAGCAAACAACGAATGAAATTGGACCAACAACACTCACAAAGCCAACATCAACATCCATGGAACCAGCAACAGCAACACTTCCTCCACCTTCAGGTGAGGAACACCTGAACCCTCATCGCATAACACATTCTCATGGCTTCTGAAGAAGTAACCCGTTTTGATAATGAAATGACAACGACCTCTGAACCAACAGAAACACGAAACTGACTCAAAGTGAACAATTGCCCCAGTAATAACATTTACCCCTCCATGACATGTATCAAACAGAACGTAAGAATCGTTTGCATTCTTTTATGCAACAGCAACTCTGATCTTTCATGAAAACAAATTAAACAAGAAATCATCTGAAAATGCAAAGCCCGTCCACATCCGCTTTGTATTCTTACTTCTTCTTCTTACTTGTGCTAAACATGATGAAAACAGTGAAAAAAAAACAAACAAAGGTGTTGTTGATTTTAGGTGACCTTGACCTTTTGACTTCAAAAGCAACAGGCTTCACTGACCCAATATGCAAACCTTGCACAAATTTGTGGATAATTGGATGAAAGTTGATGACATTATGCAACCTTGACCTTTTGATTTTAAAAAAACAATCAGCTTCGAGCCTTTGATTGGTGAACTAATTCAGTGACCCAGTTTGCTAATTCTTTAAATATCAGTTCAATCGAATGAAAATTGATGATATTAAGCCACTTTGACGTTTCAACCTTTTTATTTAAAAAAATAACATTCGGCTACTTGCCTTTTTTGGCGAACTAATTTCGTGACCCTTTATGCAAATTCCTAAAATTTCACGTCAAGTGGAAGAAAATTGACAATTTTATGTGACGTTGACCTTTTGACCTTTTCACCAAATTATTAATTTGTCGTCTCGACATTCTCATGATAAAGCCATGTTGAAAATTTGATGACAACAGCTCAAATGCAAAAATAGAATTACAGCCCTTCCAGACGCAAAGACAGACTGACACACACAGAGACACACAGAAGTGATTGTTAAACCATCTCCCGCTGAGCCGATGACTGTGAACCTGCACGGCACTTGGTGGAACACGTACATTCACCAGACTGCACAGTTTACGTTTCTTATCCCACTGAGTATCCGGATCTGCATCCAGACATTAACCAAATTCTAATCATTTTGTTCTTGTCAACTCCCCAACTCATCCACCAAGTTTTGTCATTATCCATCCAAATGCTTTCGATAGATCGTGCGATTCATAGTTTTTGGCCGTATTTCTCAACGGTGATCAAGAATTATTTGAAAAAATTATCGGATTTGGATGCGGACACTGATCTTCACCAAAATCAAAGCATTTCGTCCTGTCACACTCCCAACATGTCCATCAAGTTTCGTCCAAACCCATCCATAAATTTTTGAGATATCCTGCTCAAAGACAGGCAGACCGACAGATGGGGGTGAAAACATGACCTTTGGTGGTGGAGGTAATAATGCAAATCTTATTTTTCCCAGAGGTAACAACAACCACTGAAACTCTACCAACAGTTACAGAAGGAACAACAACACCAACAGATCCAACAACAACATTTCCTCTAACTCCAGGTGTGGAACAATGAACCAAGAACATACATCCTATTTCCCACTAACGAAGTAACATGCTTGAGATTGAAATTAATCCCATAATGGAACCAAGAGAAACACTGCAAACTAACTCAAAATCAACAAGCATCCGTTGAAGACAAAGTCTTCGATATCCCCCACCATAGTAAATGAGGATTAACAAACTTGTATTCCCGAAGCGTGTGCAATATGTATGTGAAGTTTCTCCTTGATCTGACCACAAACTTCTGAAAGGATGTATTGGGGAAAGTGTATGTGAAATTTTTCCTCAATCTGTCCACCGTTCTGGGGAAGAAGATTTTTAAAATTCATTAATTTTCAATCCAAGATGGCTGAGGAACCATGTGACCTCTGACATCATAAATTTATATTCTGCCTCCAATCCTCCAGTGAAATAAGTTTGTGAAGTTTCGTGTTAATCGGATGAGGTGTGTTTTTCGATCCAAGATGGCCGCCAAACCATGTGACTTGTGACATCATAATTTTTACTGTGTATGCAGACATGATGGGAGATGACAGTTGCAAATATTTGCTTCGTTAGGTTATGTGATTCCAGAGAAAACATTATTTAATATTTTTCTTGAATCCAACATGGCTGCCAAACCATGTGACCTATCAATTAGAAAATATCAAAAGGCACCAGTTCACCACTGGCTTGATATGTGTACCAAATTTCGTAAATATATCTTGAGGGGATTTGTAGTTAAGCTCCGGAAATGAAATGTGATGGACGGATGGAACCCATTCATATATCCCCCGCAAACTTCGTTGGTTGGCGTGGGATAACAACAGAATCAGTAATACCCATTACCCCAACACAATGTGAATAAAGCACAACATCAGGATGAGTAACATTCTTTGATGCAACAACACATATCATGAAAACAAAGTTAACCAGAAAGCAGCTGAAAATAGAAATCCCGTCCTCTGTTTTCGGGCTTCTTCGACTTCCGTATGTGAAACAGTACCTCCGACCTTTTGGCCTTTTGATCAAAATCTGAATTTGTCTTCTCCAGATTCTCATCACAGAGCATTGTTGAAAATTTTATGTCAAAAGCTCAAATGGTACAAATGTTGTGATGAACACAAGATCACATGATAATTAAACTTTCAGGTTAATTGGATGACAAGTGTCGTTTTTTTTTGTCATAGTGACCTTTGCCATTTTGACCAAATTATTCATTTGTCTTCTCCATATTCTCAAAATAATATTGTTGAAAACTTGATGACAGATGCTCGAATGGTAAAAAATGTTGCAGCTCGCACAGACAGACAAAGACAGGCACAGACAGGCTCCTACAGACATAGACACAGAC
The DNA here is from genome assembly GCF_056783735.1 of Eptatretus burgeri. Classification (NCBI taxonomy): domain Eukaryota; kingdom Metazoa; phylum Chordata; class Myxini; order Myxiniformes; family Myxinidae; genus Eptatretus; species Eptatretus burgeri. The sequence goes on from NC_140970.1 coordinate 91,972,210, forward strand.
GCAGACATAGACACAGACGGAATTGGAAAACGCTGTCTACCGCGGTGCTGTGGCGGCTAATGATAAACCAACACTGCAAATGTTATTTTCTCCAGAGCAAACAACGAATGAAATTGGACCAACAACACTCACAAAGCCAACATCAACATCCATGGAACCAGCAACAGCAACACTTCCTCCACCTTCAGGTGAGGAACACCTGAACCCTCATCACATAACACATTCTCATGGCTTCTGAAGAAGTAACCCGTTTTGATAATGAAATGACAACGACCTCTGAACCAACAGAAACACGAAACTGACTCAAAGTGAACAATTGCCCCAGTAATAACATTTACCCCTCCATGACATGTATCAAACAGAACGTAAGAATCGTTTGCATTCTTTTATGCAACAGCAACTCTGATCTTTCATGAAAGCAAATTAAACAAGAAATCATCTGAAAATGCAAAACCCGTCCGCATCCGCTTTGTATTCTTACTTCTTCTTCTTACTTGTGCTAAACATGATGAAAACAGTGAAAAAAAACAAACAAAGGTGTTGTTGATTTTAGGTGACCTTGACCTTTTGACTTCAAAAGCAACAGGCTTCACTGACCCAATATGCAAACCTTGCACAAATTTGTGGATAATTGGATGAAAGTTGATGACATTATGCAACCTTGACCTTTTGATTTTAAAAAAACAATCAGCTTCGAGCCTTTGATTGGTGAACTAATTCAGTGACCCAGTTTGCTAATTCTTTAAATATCAGTTCAATCGAATGAAAATTGATGATATTAAGCCACTTTGACGTTTCAACCTTTTTATTTAAAAAAATAACATTCGGCTACTTGCCTTTTTTTGGCGAACTAATTTCGTGACCCTTTATGCAAATTCCTAAAATTTCACGTCAAGTGGAAGAAAATTGACAATTTTATGTGACGTTGACCTTTTGACCTTTTCACCAAATTATTAATTTGTCGTCTCGACATTCTCATGATAAAGCCATGTTGAAAATTTGATGACAACAGCTCAAATGCAAAAATAGAATTACAGCCCTTCCAGACGCAAAGACAGACTGACACACACAGAGACACACAGAAGTGATTGTTAAACCATCTCCCGCTGAGCCGATGACTGTGAACCTGCACGGCACTTGGTGGAACACGTACATTCACCAGACTGCACAGTTTACGTTTCTTATCCCACTGAGTATCCGGATCTGCATCCAGACATTAACCAAATTCTAATCATTTTGTTCTTGTCAACTCCCCAACTCATCCACCAAGTTTTGTCATTATCCATCCAAATGCTTTCGATAGATCGTGCGATTCATAGTTTTTGGCCGTATTTCTCAACGGTGATCAAGAATTATTTGAAAAAATTATCGGATTTGGATGCGGACACTGATCTTCACCAAAATCAAAGCATTTCGTCCTGTCACACTCCCAACATGTCCATCAAGTTTCGTCCAAACCCATCCATAAATTTTTGAGATATCCTGCTCAAAGACAGGCAGACCGACAGATGGGGGTGAAAACATGACCTTTGGTGGTGGAGGTAATAATGCAAATCTTATTTTTCCCAGAGGTAACAACAACCACTGAAACTCTACCAACAGTTACAGAAGGAACAACAACACCAACAGATCCAACAACAACATTTCCTCTAACTCCAGGTGTGGAACAATGAACCAAGAACATACATCCTATTTCCCACTAACGAAGTAACATGCTTGAGATTGAAATTAATCCCATAATGGAACCAAGAGAAACACTGCAAACTAACTCAAAATCAACAAGCATCCGTTGAAGACAAAGTCTTCGATATCCCCCACCATAGTAAATGAGGATTAACAAACTTGTATTCCCGAAGCGTGTGCAATATGTATGTGAAGTTTCTCCTTGATCTGACCACAAACTTCTGAAAGGATGTATTGGGGAAAGTGTATGTGAAATTTTTCCTCAATCTGTCCACCGTTCTGGGGAAGAAGATTTTTAAAATTCATTAATTTTCAATCCAAGATGGCTGAGGAACCATGTGACCTCTGACATCATAAATTTATATTCTGCCTCCAATCCTCCAGTGAAATAAGTTTGTGAAGTTTCGTGTTAATCGGATGAGGTGTGTTTTTCGATCCAAGATGGCCGCCAAACCATGTGACTTGTGACATCATAATTTTTACTGTGTATGCAGACATGATGGGAGATGACAGTTGCAAATATTTGCTTCGTTAGGTTATGTGATTCCAGAGAAAACATTATTTAATATTTTTCTTGAATCCAACATGGCTGCCAAACCATGTGACCTATCAATTAGAAAATATCAAAAGGCACCAGTTCACCACTGGCTTGATATGTGTACCAAATTTCGTAAATATATCTTGAGGGGATTTGTAGTTAAGCTCCGGAAATGAAATGTGATGGACGGATGGAACCCATTCATATATCCCCCGCAAACTTCGTTGGTTGGCGTGGGATAACAACAGAATCAGTAATACCCATTACCCCAACACAATGTGAATAAAGCACAACATCAGGATGAGTAACATTCTTTGATGCAACAACACATATCATGAAAACAAAGTTAACCAGAAAGCAGCTGAAAATAGAAATCCCGTCCTCTGTTTTCGGGCTTCTTCGACTTCCGTATGTGAAACAGTACCTCTGACCTTTTGGCCTTTTGATCAAAATCTGAATTTGTCTTCTCCAGATTCTCATCACAGAGCATTGTTGAAAATTTTATGTCAAAAGCTCAAATGGTACAAATGTTGTGACGAACACAAGATCACATGATAATTAAACTTTCAGGTTAATTGGATGACAAGTGTCGTTTTTTTTTGTCATAGTGACCTTTGCCATTTTGACCAAATTATTCATTTGTCTTCTCCATATTCTCAAAATAATATTGTTGAAAACTTGATGACAGATGCTCGAATGGTAAAAAATGTTGCAGCTCGCACAGACAGACAAAGACAGGCACAGACAGGCTCCTACAGACATAGACACAGACGCAGACATAGACACAGACGGAATTGGAAAACGCTGTCTACCGCGGTGCTGTGGCGGCTAATGATAAACCAACACTGCAAATGTTATTTTCTCCAGAGCAAACAACGAATGAAATTGGACCAACAACACTCACAAAGCCAACATCAACATCCATGGAACCAGCAACAGCAACACTTCCTCCACCTTCAGGTGAGGAACACCTGAACCCTCATCACATAACACATTCTCATGGCTTCTGAAGAAGTAACCCGTTTTGATAATGAAATGACAACGACCTCCGAACCAACAGAAACACGAAACTTACTCAAAGTGAACAATTGCCCCAGTAATAACATTTACCCCTCCATGACATGTATCAAACAGAACGTAAGAATCGTTTGCATTCTTTTATGCAACAGCAACTCTGATCTTTCATGAAAACAAATTAAACAAGAAATCATCTGAAAATGCAAAGCCCGTCCGCATCCGCTTTGTATTCTTACTTCTTCTTCTTACTTGTGCTAAACATGATGAAAACAGTGAAAAAAAAACAAACAAAGGTGTTGTTGATTTTAGGTGACCTTGACCTTTTGACTTCAAAAGCAACAGGCTTCACTGACCCAATATGCAAACCTTGCACAAATTTGTGGATAATTGGATGAAAGTTGATGACATTATGCAACCTTGACCTTTTGATTTTAAAAAAACAATCAGCTTCGAGCCTTTGATTGGTGAACTAATTCAGTGACCCAGTTTGCTAATTCTTTAAATATCAGTTCAATCGAATGAAAATTGATGATATTAAGCCACTTTGACGTTTCAACCTTTTTATTTAAAAAAATAACATTCGGCTACTTGCCTTTTTTTGGCGAACTAATTTCGTGACCCTTTATGCAAATTCCTAAAATTTCACGTCAAGTGGAAGAAAATTGACAATTTTATGTGACGTTGACCTTTTGACCTTTTCACCAAATTATTAATTTGTCGTCTCGACATTCTCATGATAAAGCCATGTTGAAAATTTGATGACAACAGCTCAAATGCAAAAATAGAATTACAGCCCTTCCAGACGCAAAGACAGACTGACACACACAGAGACACACAGAAGTGATTGTTAAACCATCTCCCGCTGAGCCGATGACTGTGAACCTGCACGGCACTTGGTGGAACACGTACATTCACCAGACTGCACAGTTTACGTTTCTTATCCCACTGAGTATCCGGATCTGCATCCAGACATTAACCAAATTCTAATCATTTTGTTCTTGTCAACTCCCCAACTCATCCACCAAGTTTTGTCATTATCCATCCAAATGCTTTCGATAGATCGTGCAATTCATAGTTTTTGGCCGTATTTCTCAACGGTGATCAAGAATTATTTGAAAAAATTATCGGATTTGGATGCGGACACTGATCTTCACCAAAATCAAAGCATTTCGTCCTGTCACACTCCCAACATCTCCATCAAGTTTCGTCCAACCCCATCCATAAATATTTGAGATATCCTGCTCAAAGACAGGCAGACCAACAGATAGGGTTGAAAACATGACCTTTGGTGGTGGAGGTAATAACGGAAATCTTATTTTCCCCAGAGGTAACAACAACCACTGAAACTGTAGCAACAGTTTCAGAAGGAACAACAACCACACCAACAGATCCAACATCAACACTTCCTCTTACTCCAGGTATGGAACAAGGAACCAAGAGACATCCATCCTTATTCCCACGAAAGAAGTAACATGCTTGAGATTGAAATTAATGCCATAATGGAACCAAGGGAAACACTGCAAATTTACTCAAAATCAACAACAGTATCAGTCATACCCATTACCCCAACACAATGTGAAAAAAGCACAACATCAGGACGAGTAACATTCTTTGATGCAACAACACCTATCATGAAAACAAAGTTCACCAGAAAGCAGCTGAAAATAGAAATCCCGTCCTCTTTGTTTTCTGGCTTTTTCGACTTCCATCTGTGAAACAGAACCTCCGACCTTTTGGCCTTTTGAACAAAATCTTACTTTGTCTTCTCCAGATTCTCATCACAGAGCATGGTTGAAAATTTGATGTCAAAAGCTCAAATGGTAAAAATGTTTTGGCTTTTCAAGTTCACATTTTAATTCATAATTCAGATCAATTGGATGAAAATTGTCGATTTGATGACGCATTGACCTTTGACCTTTTGAGTAAATTATTCATTTGTCTTCTCCATATTCTCAAATAATATTGTTGAAAACTTGATGACAAAAGCTCAAATGGTAACAAATGTTGCAGCCCACACAGACAGACAAAGACAGGCACAGACAGGTGCAGACAGACACAGACAGAGAGAGGCACAGATCGGCTCATACAAACACACACGCACACACACACACACACACACACACACACACACACGGAATTGAAAAACTCTGTCTTGCTCTGCACTGGGGCCGGGCGAGTGATAAACCAACACTGCAAATGTTATTTTCTCCAGAGGAAACAACGAATGAAACTGGTCCAACAACACTCACAAAGCCAACACCAACACCCACGGAACCAGCAACAACAACACTTCCTCCAACTACAGGTGAGGAACACCTGAACCCTAATCACATTCTCATGCCTTGTGAAAAAGTAACCCGTTTTGACAATGAAATCACAACAACCTTGGAACCAACAGAAACACGAAACTTCCTCAAAGTGAATAATTGCCCCAGTAAGAACCTTTACCCCTCCACGACATGCATTAAACAGAACATTAGAACCATTGACATTCTTTTATGCAACAGCTACTTTGAACTGTGATGAAAACAAATGAAACTCGAAAGCATCTGAAAATGCAAAGCCCACCCACATCTGCTTTGTCTTCATACTTCTTCTTCTTCTTCCTTATGCCAAACATGGTGAAAACAGTGAAAAAAACCATACAAAGGTGTGGATGATTTTCGGTGACCTTGACCTTTTGACCTCAAAAGCAAGAGGCTTCAGTGACACAATATGCAAATGCTGCACAATTTTCATGACAATTGGATGAAACTTGATGATTTTATGCAACCTTGACCTTTTGATTTAATAAAAACAATCAGCTTCGAGCCTTTGGTGATCTTATTCAGTGACCCAGTTTGCTCATTCTTAAAATCGGTCAATCGGACGAAAATTGACGATATTTGGCCACTTTGACCTTTTCACCTTTTTATTTTAAAAAATAACATGGAGCTTCTTGCCTTTTATTGGCGAACCAATTTATTGACCCAATGTGCAAATTCCTAAAATTTCAGGTCAAGTGCATGAAAATTGACGATTTTGTGTGATGTTGACCTTTTGTCCTTCTCACCAAATTATTCATTTGACCTCTTGATAGTCTCATGATAAAGCCATGTTGAAAATTTGATGACAACAGCTCAAATTCAAAAAAAGTTACGGACCTTCCAGACACAAACACAGACTGACACACACAGACACACAGAGAGACACATGTAAGTGATTGCAAAACCTCATCTTCCGCTGAGCAGATGATGGGCGAACTAGAACGGCACGTGGTGGAACACATACATTCACCAGACTGCACAGTTTACGTTTCCAATCCCACTGATAAGCCGGATCTGCATCCATTCCTGAACCAAATTCAAATCATCTTGTTCATGTCACCTCCCCAACTCATCCACCAAGTTTTGTCATAATCCATCCAAATGCTTTTTGAGAGATCGTGCCATTAATAGTTTTTGGCCCTGTTTCTCAATGGTGATCAAGAATCAGTAAAAAAAATATTCGGATTTGGATGCGGACACTGATCATCAACAAAATCGAAGCAATTCGTCCTGTCACACTCCCAATATGTCCATCAAGTTTCGTCCAAACCCTTCCATAAATTTTTGAGATATCCTGCTCAACGACAGGCAGACCGACAGATGGGGGTGAAAACATGACCTTTGGTGGTGGAGGTAATAATGCAAATCTTATTTTTCCCAGAGGTAACAACAACCACTGAAACTCTACCAACAGTTACAGAAGGAACAACAACACCAACAGATCCAACAACAACATTTCCTCTAACTCCAGGTGTGGAACAATTAACCAAGAACATACATCCTATTTCCCACTAACGAAGGAACATGCTTGAGATTGAAATTAATACCATAATGGAACCAAGAGAAACACTGCAAACTAACTCAAAATCAACAAGTATCCATTTAAGACAAAGTCTTCGATATCCCCCACCATAGTAAATGAGGATTAACAAACTTATATTCCCGAAGCGTGTGCAATATGTATGTGAAGTTTCTCCTTGATCTGACCACAAACTTCTGAAAGGATGTATTGGGGAAAGTGTATGTGAAATTTTGCCTCAATCTGTCCAGCCGTTCTGGAGAAGAAGATTTTTAAAATTTATTAATTTTCAATCCAAGATGGCTGAGGAACCATGTGACCTCTGACATCATAAATTTATATTCTGCCTCCAATCCTCCAGTGAAATACGTTTGTGAAGTTTCGTGTTAATCGGATGAGGTGTGTTTTTCGATCCAAGATGGCCGCCAAACCATGTGACTTCTGATATCATAATTTTTACTGTGTATGCAGACATGATGGGAGATGACAGTTGCAACTTTTTGCTTCGTGGGGTTATGTGATTCCAGAGAAAACATTATTTAATATTTTTCTTGAATCCAACATGGCTGCCAAACCATGTGACCTATCAATTAGAAAATATCAAAAGGCACCAGTTCACCACTGGCTTGATATGTGTACCAAATTTCGTAAATATATCTTGAGGGGATTTGTAGTTAAGCTCCGGAAATGAAATGTGAGGAACGGATGGAACCCATTCATATATCCCCCGCAAACTTCGTTGGTTGGCGTGGGATAACAACAGAATCAGTAGTACCCATTACCCCAACACAATGTGAATAAAGCACAAATCAGGATGAGTAACATTCTTTGATGCAACAACACCTATCATGAAAACAACGTTAAACAGAAAGCATCTGAAAATAGAAATCCCGTCCTCTGTTTTCGGGCTTCTTCGACTTCCATATGTGAAACAGTACCTCCGACCTTTTGGCCTTTTGATCAAAATCTTAATTTGTCTTCTCCAGATTCTCATCACAGAGCATTGTTAAAAATTTTATGTCAAAAGCTCAAATGGTACAAATGTTGTGACGAACACAAGATCACATGATAATTAAACTTTCAGGTTACTTGGATGAAAAGTGTCGTTTTTTTGTCACAGTGACCTTTGCCATTTTGACCAAATTATTCATTTGTCTTCTCCATATTCTCAAAATAATATTGTTGAAAACTTGATGACAGATGCTCGAATGGTAAAAAATGTTGCAGCTCGCACAGACAGACAAAGACAGGCACAGACAGGCTCCTACAGACAGAAACAGACGCAGACACAGACACAGACGGAATTGGAAAACGCTGTCTACCGCGGTGCTGTGGCGGCTAATGATAAACCGACACTGCAAATGTTATTTTCTCCAGAGCAAACAACGAATGAAATTGGACCAACAACACTCACAAAGCCAACATCAACATCCAGGGAACCAGCAACAACAACACTTCCTCCACCTTCAGGTGAGGAACACCTGAACCCTCATCACATAACACATTCTCATGCCTTCTGAAGAAGTAACCCGTTTTGATAATGAAATGAAAACGACCTCCGAACCAACAGAAACACAAAACTGACTCAAAGTGAACAATTGCCCCAGTAATAACATTTACCCCTCCATGACATGTATCAAACAGAACGTAAGAATCGTTTACATTATTTTATGCAACAGCAACTCTGATCTTTCATGAAAACAAATTAAACAAGAAATCATCTGAAAATGCAAAGCCCGTCCGCATCCGTTTTGTATTCTTACTTCTTCTTCTTACTTGTGCTAAACATGATGAAAACAGTGAAAAAAAAACAAACAAAGGTGCTGTTGATTTTAGGTGACCTTGACCTTTTGACTTCAAAAGCAACAGGCTTCACTGACCCAATATGCAAACCTTGCATAAATTTGTGGATAATTGGATGAAAGTTGATGACATTATGCAACCTTGACCTTTTGATTTTAAAAAAACAATCAGCTTCGAGCCTTTGATTGATGAACTAATTCAGTGACCCAGTTTGCTAATTCTTTAAATATCAGTTCAATCGGATGAAAATTGATGATATTAAGCCACTTTGACGTTTCAACCTTTTTATTTAAAAAAATAACATTCGGCTTCTTGCCTTTTTTTGGCGAACTAATTTCGTGACCCTTTATGCAAATTCCTAAAATTTCACGTCAAGTGGAAGAAAATTGACAATTTTATGTGACGTTGACCTTTTGACCTTTTCACCAAATTATTAATTTGTCGTCTCGACATTCTCATGATAAAGCCATGTTGAAAATTTGATGACAACAGCTCAAATGCAAAAATAGAATTACGGCCCTTCCAAACACAAAGACAGACTGACACACACAGAGACACACAGAAGTGATTGTTAAACCATCTCCCGCTGAGCCGATGACTGTGAACCTGCACGGCACTTGGTGGAACACGTACAATCACCAGACTGCACAGTTTACGTTTCTTATCCCACTGAGTATCCGGATCTGCATCCAGACATGAACCAAATTCTAATCATTTTGTTCTTGTCAACTCCCCAACTCATCCACCAAGTTTTGTCATTATCCATCCAAATGCTTTCGATAGATCGTGCGATTCATAGTTTTTGGCCGTATTTCTCAACGGTGATCAAGAATTATTTGAAAAAATTATCGGATTTGGATGCGGACACTGATCTTCACCAAAATCAAAGCATTTCGTCCTGTCACACTCCCAACATCTCCATCAAGTTTCGTCCAACCCCATCCATAAATATTTGAGATATCCTGCTCAAAGACAGGCAGACCAACAGATAGGGTTGAAAACATGACCTTTGGTGGTGGAGGGAATAACAGAAATCTTATTTTCCCCAGAGGTAACAACAACCACTGAAACTGTAGCAACAGTTTCAGAAGGAACAACAACCACACCAACAGATCCAACATCAACACTTCCTCTTACTCCAGGTATGGAACAAGGAACCAAGAGACATCCATCCTTATTCCCACGAAAGAAGTAACATGCTTGAGATTGAAATTAATGCCATAATGGAACCAAGAGAAACACTGCAAACTTACTCAAAATCAACAACAGTATCAGTCATACCCATTACCCCAACACAATGTGAAAAAAGCACAACATCAGGACGAGTGACATTATTTGATGCAACAACACCTATCATGAAAACAAAGTTCACCAGAAAGCAGCTGAAAATAGAAATCCCGTCCTCTTTGTTTTCTGGCTTTTTCGACTTCCATCTGTGAAACAGAACCTCCGACCTTTTGGCCTTTTGAACAAAATCTTACTTTGTCTTCTCCAGATTCTCATCACAGAGCATGGTTGAAAATTTGATGTCAAAAGCTCAAATGGTAAAAATGTTTTGGCTTTTCAAGTTCACATTTTAATTCATAATTCAGATCAATTGGATGAAAATTGTCGATTTGATGACGCATTGACCTTTGACCTTTTGAGTAAATTATTCATTTGTCTTCTCCATATTCTCAAATAATATTGTTGAAAACTTGATGACAAAAGCTCAAATGGTAACAAATGTTGCAGCCCACACAGACAGACAAAGACAGGCACAGACAGGTGCAGACAGACACAGACAGAGAGAGGCACAGATCGGCTCATACAAACACACACACACACACACACACACACACACACACACACACGGAATTGAAAAACTCTGTCTTGCTCTGCACTGGGGCCGGGCGAATGATAAACCAACACTGCAAATGTTATTTTCTCCAGAGGAAACAACGAATGAAACTGGTCCAACAACACTCACAAAGCCAACACCAACACCCACGGAACCAGCAACAACAACACTTCCTCCAACTACAGGTGAGGAACACCTGAACCCTAATCACATTCTCATGCCTTGTGAAGAAGTAACCCGTTTTGACAATGAAATCACAACAACCTTGGAACCAACAGAAACACGAAACTTCCTCAAAGTGAATAATTGCCCCAGTAAGAACCTTTACCCCTCCACGACATGCATTAAACAGAACATTAGAACCATTGACATTCTTTTTTGCAACAGCTTCTTTGAACTGTGATGAAAACAAATGAAACTCGAAAGCATCTGAAAATGCAAAGCCCACCCACATCTGCTTTGTCTTCATACTTCTTCTTCTTCTTCCTTATGCCAAACATGGTGAAAACAGTGAAAAAAAACATACAAAGGTGTGGATGATTTTCGGTGACCTTGACCTTTTGACCTCAAAAGCAAGAGGCTTCAGTGACACAATATGCAAATGCTGCACAATTTTCATGACAATTGTATGAAACTTAATGATTTTATGCAACCTTGACCTTTTGATTTAATAAAAAAATTCAGCTTCGAGCCTTCGGTGATCTTATTCAGTGACCCAGTTTGCTCATTCTTAAAATAGGTCAATCGGACGAAAATTGACGATATTTGGCCACTTTGACCTTTTCACCTTTTTATTTTAAAAAATAACATGGAGCTTCTTGCCTTTTGTTGGCGAACCAATTTATTGACCCAATGTGCAAATTCCTAAAATTTCAGGTCAAGTGGATGAAAATTGACGATTTTATGTGATGTTGACCTTTTGTCCTTCTCACCAAATTATTCATTTGACCTCTTGATAGTCTCATGATAAAGCCATGTTGAAAATTTGATGACAACAGCTCAAATGCAAAAATAGAATTACAGCCCTTCCAGACGCAAAGACAGACTGACACACACAGAGACACACAGAAGTGATTGTTAAACCATCTCCCGCTGAGCCGATGACTGTGAACCTGCATGGCACTTGGAGGAACACGTACATTCACCAAACTGCACAGTTTACGTTTCTTATCGCACTGAGTATCCGGATCTGCATCCAGACATTATCCAAATTCTAATCATTTTGTTCTTGTCAACTCCCCAACTCATCCACCAAGTTTTGTCATTATCCATCCAAATGCTTTCGATAGATCGTGCGATTCATAGTTTTTGGCCGTATTTCTCAACGGTGATCAAGAATTATTTGAAAAAATTATCGGATTTGGATGCGGACACTGATCTTCACCAAAATCAAAGTATTTCGTCCTGTCACACTCCCAACATGTCCATCAAGTTTCGTCCAACCCCATCCATAAATATTTGAGATATCCTGCTCAAAGACAGGCAGACCAACAGATAGGGTTGAAAACATGACCTTTGGTGGTGGAGGTAATAATGGAAATCTTATTTTCCCCAGAGGTAACAACAACCACTGAAACTGTAGCAACAGTTTCAGAAGGAACAACAACCACATCAACAGATCCAACATCAACACTTCCTCTTACTCCAGGTATGGAACAAGGAACCAAGAAACATCCATCCTTATTCCCACGAAAGAAGTAACATGCTTGAGATTGAAATTAATGCCATAATGGAACCAAGAGAAACACTGCAAACTTACTCAAAATCAACAACAGTATCAGTCATACCCATTACCCCAACACAATGTGAAAAAAGCACAACATCAGGACGAGTGACATTCTTTGATGCAACAACACCTATCATGAAAACAAAGTTCACCAGAAAGCAGCTGAAAATAGAAATCCCGTCCTCTTTGTTTTCTGGCTTTTTCGACTTCCATCTGTGAAACAGAACCTCCGACCTTTTGGCCTTTTGAACAAAATCTTACTTTGTCCTCTCCAGATTCTCATCACAGAGCATGGTTGAAAATTTGATGTCAAAAGCTCAAATGGTAAAAATGTTTTGGCTTTTCAAGTTCACATTTTAATTCATAATTCAGATCAATTGGATGAAAATTGTCGATTTGATGACGCATTGACCTTTGACCTTTTGAGTAAATTATTCATTTGTCTTCTCCATATTCTCAAATAATATTGTTGAAAACTTGATGACAAAAGCTCAAATGGTAACAAATGTTGCAGCCCACACAGACAGACAAAGACAGGCACAGACAGGTGCAGACAGACACAGACAGAGAGAGGCACAGATCGGCTCGTACAAACACACACGCACACACACACACGCACACACACACACGGAATTGAAAAACTCTGTCTTGCTCTGCACTGGGGCCGGGCGAGTGATAAACCAACACTGCAAATGTTATTTTCTCCAGAGGAAACAACGAATGAAACTGGTCCAACAACACTCACAAAGCCAACACCAACACCCACGGAACCAGCAACAACAACACTTCCTCCAACTACAGGTGAGGAACACCTGAACCCTCATCACATTCTCATGCCTTCTGAAGAAGTATCCCGTTTTGATAATGAAATCACAACGACCTCCGAACAAACTGAAACACTAAACTTCCTCAAAGTGAATAATTGCCCCAGTAAGAACCTTTACCCCTCCACGACATGCATTAAACAGAACATTAGAACCATTGACATTCTTTTATGCAACAGCTACTTTGAACTGTGATGAAAACAAATGAAACTCGAAAGCATCTGAAAATGCAAAGCCCACCCACATCTGCTTTGTCTTCATACTTCTTCTTCTTCCTTATGCCAAACATGGTGAAAACAGTGAAAAAAACCATACAAAGGTGTGGATGATTTTCGGTGACCTTGACCTTTTGACCTCAAAAGCAAGAGGCTTCAGTGACACAATATGCAAATGCTGCACAATTTTCATGATAATTGGATGAAACTTGATGATTTTATGCAACCTTGACCTTTTGATTTAATAAAAACAATCAGCTTCGAGCCTTTGGTGATCTTATTCAGTGACCCAGTTTGCTCATTCTTAAAATCGGTCAATCGGACGAAAATTGACGATATTTGGCCACTTTGACCTTTTCACCTTTTTATTTTAAAAAATAACATGGAGCTTCTTGCCTTTTATTGGCGAACCAATTTATTGACCCAATGTGCAAATTCCTAAAATTTCAGGTCAAGTGGATGAAAATTGACGATTTTGTGTGATGTTGACCTTTTGTCCTTCTCACCAAATTATTCATTTGACCTCTTGATAGTCTCATGATAAAGCCATGTTGAAAATTTGATGACAACAGCTCAATTCAAAAAAAGTTACGGACCTTCCAGACACAAACACAGACTGACACACACAGACACACAGAGAGACACATGTAAGTGATTGCAAAACCTCATCTTCCGCTGAGCAGATGATGGGCGAACTAGAACGGCACGTGGTGGAACACATACATTCACCAGACTGCACAGTTTACGTTTCCAATCCCACTGATAAGCCGGATCTGCATCCATTCCTGAACCAAATTCTAATCATCTTGTTCATGTCACCTCCCCAACTCATCCACCAAGTTTTGTCATAATCCATCCAAATGCTTTTTGACAGATCGTGCCATTAATAGTTTTTGGCCCTGTTTCTCAATGGTGATCAAGAATCATTAAAAATAATTCGGATTTGGATGCAGACAATGATCTTCAACAAAATCGAAGCAATTCGTCCTGTCACACTCCCAATATGTCCATCAAGTTTCGTCCAAACCCATCCATAAATTTTTGAGATATCCTGCTCAACGACAGGCAGACCGACAGATGGGGGTGAAAACATGACCTTTGGTGGTGGAGGTAATAATGCAAATCTTATTTTTCCCAGAGGTAACAACAACCACTGAAACTCTACCAACAGTTACAGAAGGAACAACAACACCAACAGATCCAACAACAACACTTCCTCTTACTCCAGGTGTGGAACAATTAACCAAGAACATACATCCTATTTCCCACTAACGAAGTAGCATGCTTGAGATTGAAATTAATACCATAATGGAACCAAGAGAAACACTGCAAACTAACTCAAAATCAACAAGTATCCATTTAAGACAAAGTCTTCGATATCCCCCGCCATAGTAAATGAGGATTAACAAACTTATATTCCCGAAGCGTGTGCAATATGTATGTGAAGTTTCTCCTTGATCTGACCACAATCTTCTGAAAGGATGTATTGGGGAAAGTGTATGTGAAATTTTGCCTCAATCTGTCCAGCCGTTCTGGAGAAGAAGATTTTTAAAATTTATTAATTTTCAATCCAAGATGGCTGAGGAACCATGTGACCTCTGACATCATAAATTTATATTCTGCCTTCAATCCTCCAGTGAAATACGTTTGTGAAGTTTCGTGTTAATCGGATGAGGTGTGTTTTTCGATCCAAGATGGCCGCCAAATCATGTGACTTCTGATATCATAATTTTTACTGTGTATGCAGACATGATGGGAGATGACAGTTGCAACTTTTTGCTTCGTTAGGTTATGTGATTCCAGAGAAAACATTATTTAATATTTTTCTTGAATCCAACATGGCTGCCAAACCATGTGACCTATCAATTAGAAAATATCAAAAGGCACAAGTTCACCACTGGCTTGATATGTGTACCAAATTTCGTAAATATATCTTGAGGGGATTTGTAGTTAAGCTCCGGAAATGAAATGTGAGGAACGGATGGAACCCATTCATATATCCCCCGCAAACTTCGTTGGTTGGCGTGGGATAACAACAGAATCAGTAATACCCATTACCCCAACACAATGTGAATAAAGCACAAATCAGGATGAGTAACATTCTTTGATGCAACAACACATATCATGAAAACAAAGTTAACCAGAAAGCAGCTGAAAATAGAAATCCCGTCCTCTGTTTTCGGGCTTCTTCGACTTCCGTATGTGAAACAGTACCTCCGACCTTTTGGCCTTTTGATCAAAATCTTAATTTGTCTTCTCCAGATTCTCATCACAGAGCATTGTTGAAAATTTTATGTCAAAAGCTCAAATGGTACAAATGTTGTGACGAACACAAGATCACATGATAATTAAACTTTCAGGTTAATTGGATGACAAGTGTCGTTTTTTTTGTCATAGTGACCTTTGACATTTTGACCAAATTATTCATTTGTCTTCTCCATATTCTCAAAATAATATTGTTGAAAACTTGATGACAGATGCTCGAATGGTAAAAAATGTTGCAGCTCGCACAGGCAGACAAAGACCGGCACAGACAGGCTCCTACAGACAGACACAGACGCAGACATAGACACAGACGGAATTGGAAAACGCTGTCTACCGCGGTGCTGTGGCGGCTAATGAGAAACCAACACTGCAAATGTTATTTTTTCCAGAGCAAACAACGAATGAAATTGGACCAACAACACTCACAAAGCCAACATCAACATCCAGGGAACCAGCAACAACAACACTTCCTCCACCTTCAGGTGAGGAACACCTGAACCCTCATCACATAACACATTCTCATGCCTTCTGAAGAAGTAACCCGTTTTGATAATGAAATAAAAACGACCTCCGAACCAACAGAAACACGAAACTGACTCAAAGTGAACAATTGCCCCAGTAATAACATTTACCCCTCCATGACATGTATCAAACAGAACGTAAGAATCGTTTACATTATTTTATGCAACAGCAACTCTGATCTTTCATGAAAACAAATTAAACAAGAAATCATCTGAAAATGCAAAGCCCGTCCGCATCCGTTTTGTATTCTTACTTCTTCTTCTTACTTGTGCTAAACATGATGAAAACAGTGAAAAAAAAACAAACAAAGGTGTTGTTGATTTTAGGTGACCTTGACCTTTTGACTTCAAAAGCAACAGGCTTCACTGACCCAATATGCAAACCTTGCATCAATTTGTGGATAATTGGATGAAAGTTGATGACATTATGCAACCTTGACCTTTTGATTTTAAAAAAACAATCAGCTTCGAGCCTTTGATTGATGAACTAATTCAGTGACCCAGTTTGCTAATTCTTTAAATATCAGTTCAATCAAATGAAAATTGATGATATTAAGCCACTTTGACGTTTCAACCTTTTTATTTAAAAAAATAACATTCGGCTTCTTGCCTTTTTTTGGCGAACTAATTTCGTGACCCTTTATGCAAATTCCTAAAATTTCACGTCAAGTGGAAGAAAATTGACAATTTTATGTGACGTTGACCTTTTGACCTTTTCACCAAATTATTAATTTGTCGTCTCGACATTCTCATGATAAAGCCATGTTGAAAATTTGATGACAACAGCTCAAATGCAAAAATAGAATTACGGCCCTTCCAGACACAAAGACAGACTGACACACACAGAGACACACAGAAGTGATTGTTAAACCATCTCCCGCTGAGCCGATGACTGTGAACCTGAATGGCACTTGGTGGAACACATACAATCACCAGACTGCACAGTTTACGTTTCTTATCCCACTGAGTATCCGGATCTGCATCCAGACATGAACCAAATTCTAATCATTTTGTTCTTGTCAACTCCCCAACTCATCCACCAAGTTTTGTCATTATCCATCCAAATGCTTTCGATAGATCGTGCAATTCATAGTTTTTGGCCGTATTTCTCAACGGTGATCAAGAATTATTTGAAAAAATTATCGGATTTGGATGCGGACACTGATCTTCACCAAAATCAAAGCATTTCGTCCTGTCACACTCCCAACATCTCCATCAAGTTTCGTCCAACCCCATCCATAAATATTTGAGATATCCTGCTCAAAGACAGGCAGACCAACAGATAGGGTTGAAAACATGACCTTTGGTGGTGGAGGTAATAACGGAAATCTTATTTTCCCCAGAGGTAACAACAACCACTGAAACTGTAGCAACAGTTTCAGAAGGAACAACAACCACACCAACAGATCCAACATCAACACTTCCTCTTACTCCAGGTATGGAACAAGGAACCAAGAGACATCCATCCTTATTCCCACGAAAGAAGTAACATGCTTGAGATTGAAATTAATGCCATAATGGAACCAAGGGAAACACTGCAAATTTACTCAAAATCAACAACAGTATCAGTCATACCCATTACCCCAACACAATGTGAAAAAGCACAACATCAGGACGAGTAACATTCTTTGATGCAACAACACCTATCATGAAAACAAAGTTCACCAGAAAGCAGCTGAAAATAGAAATCCCGTCCTCTTTGTTTTCTGGCTTTTTCGACTTCCATCTGTGAAACAGAACCTCCGACCTTTTGGCCTTTTGAACAAAATCTTACTTTGTCTTCTCCAGATTCTCATCACAGAGCATGGTTGAAAATTTGATGTCAAAAGCTCAAATGGTAAAAATGTTTTGGCTTTTCAAGTTCACATTTTAATTAATAATTCAGATCAATTGGATGAAAATTGTCGATTTGATGACGCATTGACCTTTGACCTTTTGAGTAAATTATTCATTTGTCTTCTCCATATTCTCAAATAATATTGTTGAAAACTTAATGACAAAAGCTCAAATGGTAACAAATGTTGCAGCCCACACAGACAGACAAAGACAGGCACAGACAGGTGCAGACAGACACAGACAGAGAGAGGCACAGATCGGCTCATACAAACACACACGCACACACACACACCACACACACACACACACACACACACACACACACACACACACACGGAATTGAAAAACTCTGTCTTGCTCTGCACTGGGGCCGGGCGAATGATAAACCAACACTGCAAATGTTATTTTCTCCAGAGGAAACAACGAATGAAACTGGTCCAACAACACTCACAAAGCCAACACCAACACCCACGGAACCAGCAACAACAACACTTCCTCCAACTACAGGTGAGGAACACCTGAACCCTAATCACATTCTCATGCCTTGTGAAGAAGTAACCCGTTTTGACAATGAAATCACAACAACCTTGGAACCAACAGAAACACGAAACTTCCTCAAAGTGAATAATTGCCCCAGTAAGAACCTTTACCCCTCCACGACATGCATTAAACAGAACATTAGAACCATTGACATTCTTTTATGCAACAGCTACTTTGAACTGTGATGAAAACAAATGAAACTCGAAAGCATCTGAAAATGCAAAGCCCACCCACATCTGCTTTGTCTTCATACTTCTTCTTCTTCCTTATGCCAAACATGGTGAAAACAGTGAAAAAAACCATACAAAGGTGTGGATGATATTCGGTGACCTTGACCTTTTGACCTCAAAAGCAAGAGGCTTCGGTGACACAATATGCAAATGCTGCACAATTTTCATGACAATTGGATGAAACTTGATGATTTTATGCAACCTTGACCTTTTGATTTAATTAAAAAATTCAGCTTCGAGCCTTCGGTGATCTTATTCAGTGACCCAGTTTGCTCATTCTTAAAATCGGTCAATCGGACGAAAATTGACGATATTTGGCCACTTTGACCTTTTCACCTTTTTATTTTAAAAAATAACATGGAGCTTCTTGCCTTTTATTGGCGAACCAATTTATTGACCCAATGTGCAAATTCCTAAAATTTCAGGTCAAGTGGATGAAAATTGACGATTTTATGTGATGTTGACCTTTTGTCCTTCTCACCAAATTATTCATTTGACCTCTTGATAGTCTCATGATAAAGCCATGTTGAAAATTTGATGACAACAGCTCAAATTCAAAAAAAGTTACGGACCTTCCAGACACAAACACAGACTGACACACACAGACACACAGAGAGACACATGTAAGTGATTGCAAAACCTCATCTTCCACTGAGCAGATGATGGGCGAACTAGAACGGCACGTGGTGGAACACATACATTCACCAGACTGCACAGTTTACGTTTCCAATCCCACTGATAAGCCGGATCTGCATCCATTCCTGAACCAAATTCAAATCATCTTGTTCATGTCACCTCCCCAACTCATCCACCAAGTTTTGTCATAATCCGTCCAAATGCTTTTTGACAGATCGTGCCATGAATAGTTTTTGGCCCTGTTTCTCAACGGTGATCAAGAATCATTAAAAATAATTCGGATTTGGATGCGGACAATGATCTTCAACAAAATCAAAGCAATTCGTCCTGTCACACTCCCAACATGTCCATCAAGTTTCGTCCAAACCCATCCATAAATTTTTGAGATATCCTGCTCAAAGACAGGCAGACCGACAGATGGGGGTGAAAACATGACCTTTGGTGGTGGAGGTAATAATGCAAATCTTATTTTTCCCAGAGGTAACAACAACCACTGAAACTCTACCAACAGTTACAGAAGGAACAACAACACCAACAGATCCAACAACAACATTTCCTCTAACTCCAGGTGTGGAACAATGAACCAAGAACATACATCCTCTTTCCCACTAACGAAGTAACATGCTTGAGATTGAAATTAATACCATAATGGAACCAAGAGAAACACTGCAAACTAACTCAAAATCAACAAGCATCCGTTGAAGACAAAGTCTTCGATATCCCCCACCATAGTAAATGAGGATTAACAAACTTGTTTTCCCGAAGCGTGTGCAATATGTATGTGAAGTTTCTCCTTGATCTGACCACAAACTTCTGAAAGGATGTATTGGGGAAAGTGTATGTGAAATTTTGCCTCAATCTGTCCAGCCGTTCTGGAGAAGAACATTTTTAAAATTCATTAATTTTCAATCCAAGATGGCTGAGGAACCATGTGACCTCTGACATCATAAATTTATTTTCTGCCTCCAATCCTCCAGTGAAATAAGTTTGTGAAGTTTCGTGTTAATCGGATGAGGTGTGTTTTTCGATCCAAGATGGCCGCCAAATCATGTAACTTGTGACATCATAATTTTTACTGTGTATGCAGACATGATGGGAGATGACAGTTGCAACTTTTTGCTTCGTGGGGTTATGTGATTCCAGAGAAAACATTATTTAATATTTTTCTTGAATCCAACATGGCTGCCAAACCATGTGACCTATCAATTAGAAAATATCAAAAGGCACCAGTTCACCACTGGCTTGATATGTGTACCAAATTTCGTAAATATATCTTGAGGGGATTTGTAGTTAAGCTCCGGAAATGAAATGTGATGGACAGATGGAACCCATTCATATATCCCCCGCCAACTTCATTGGTTGGCGTGGGATAACAACAGAATCAGTAATACCCATTACCCCAACACAATGTGAATAAAGCACAACATCAGGATGAGTAACATTCTTTGATGCAACAACACATATCATGAAAACAAAGTTAACCAGAAAGCATCTGAAAATAGAAATCCCGTCCTCTGTTTTCGGGCTTCTTCGACTTCCGTATGTGAAACAGTACCTCTGACCTTTTGGCCTTTTGATCAAAATCTTTATTTGTCTTCTCCAGATTCTCATCACAGAGCATTGTTGAAAATTTTATGTCAAAAGCTCAAATGGTACAAATGTTGTGATGAACACAAGATCACATGATAATTAAACTTTCAGGTTACTTGGATGAAAAGTGTCGTTTTTTTGTCATAGTGACCTTTGCCATTTTGACCAAATTATTCATTTGTCTTCTCCATATTCTCAAAATAATATTGTTGAAAACTTGATGACAGATGCTCGAATGGTAAAAAATGTTGCAGCTCGCACAGACAGACAAAGACCGGCACAGACAGGCTCCTACAGACAGACACAGACGCAGACATAGACACAGACGGAATTGGAAAATGCTGTCTACCGCGGTGCTGTGGCGGCTAATGATAAACCAACACTGCAAATGTTATTTTCTCCAGAGCAAACAACGAATGAAATTGGACCAACAACACTCACAAAGCCAACATCAACATCCATGGAACCAGCAACAACAACACTTCCTCCACCTTCAGGTGAGGAACACCTGAACCCTCATCACATAACACATTCTCATGCCTTCTGAAGAAGTAACCCGTTTTGATAATGAAATAAAAACGACCTCTGAACCAACAGAAACACGAAACTGACTCAAAGTGAACAATTGCCCCAGTAATAACATTTACCCCTCCATGACATGTATCAAACAGAACGTAAGAATCGTTTACATTATTTTATGCAACAGCAACTCTGACCTTTCATGAAAACAAATTAAACAAGAAATCATCTGAAAATGCAAAGCCCATCCACATCCGCTTTGTATTCTTACTTCTTCTTCTTACTTGTGCTAAACATGATGAAAACAGTGAAAAAAAAAACAAACAAAGGTGTTGTTGATTTTAGGTGATCTTGACCTTTTGACTTCAAAAGCAACAGGCTTCACTGACCCAATATGCAAACCTTGCATAAATTTGTGGATAATTGGATGAAAGTTGATGACATTATGCAACCTTGACCTTTTGATTTTAAAAAACAATCAGCTTCGAGCCTTTGATTGGTGAACTAATTCAGTGACCCAGTTTGCTAATTCTTTAAATATCAGTTCAATCGAATGAAAATTGATGATATTAAGCCACTTTGACGTTTCAACCTTTTTATTTAAAAAAATAACATTCGGCTACTTGCCTTTTTTTGGCGAACTAATTTCGTGACCCTTTATGCAAATTCCTAAAATTTCACGTCAAGTGGAAGAAAATTGACAATTTTATGTGACGTTGACCTTTTGACCTTTTCACCAAATTATTAATTTGTCGTCTCGACATTCTCATGATAAAGCCATGTTGAAAATTTGATGACAACAGCTCAAATGCTAAAATAGAATTACAGCCCTTCCAGACGCAAAGACAGACTGACACACACAGAGACACACAGAAGTGATTGTTAAACCATCTCCCGCTGAGCCGATGACTGTGAACCTGCACGGCACTTGGTGGAACACGTACATTCACCAGACTGCACAGTTTACGTTTCTTATCGCACTGAGTATCCGGATCTGCATCCAGACATTAACCAAATTCTAATCATTTTGTTCTTGTCAACTCCCCAACTCATCCACCAAGTTTTGTCATTATCCATCCAAATGCTTTCGATAGATCGTGCGATTCATAGTTTTTGGCCGTATTTCTCAACGGTGATCAAGAATTATTTGAAAAAATTATCGGATTTGGATGCGGACACTGATCTTCACCAAAATCAAAGCATTTCGTCCTGTCACACTCCCAACATGTCCATCAAGTTTCGTCCAACCCCATCCATAAATATTTGAGATGTCCTGCTCAAAGACAGGCAGACCGACAGATAGGGTTGAAAACATGACCTTTGGTGGTGGAGGTAATAACGGAAATCTTATTTTCCCCAGAGGTAACAACAACCACTGAAACTGCACCAACAGTTTCAGAAGGAAAAACAACCACACCAACAGATCCAACATCAACACTTCCTCTTACTCCAGGTATGGAACAAGGAACCAAGAAACATCCATCCTTATTCCCACGAAAGAAGTGACATGCTTGAGATTGAAATTAATACCATAATGGAACCAAGAGAAACACTGCAAACTTACTCAAAATCAACAACAGTTTCAGAAATACCCATTACCCCAACACAATGTGAAGAAAGCACAACATCAGGACGAGTGACATTCTTTGATGCAACAACACCTATCATGAAAACAAAGTTAACCAGAAAACAGCTGAAAATAGAAATCCCGTCCTCTTTGTTTTCTGGCTTCTTCGACTTCCATCTGTGAAACAGAACCTCTGACCTTTTGGCCTTTTGAACAAAATCTTACTTTGTCTTCTCGAGATTCTCATCACAGAGCATTGTGGAAAATTTGATGTCAAAAGCTCAAATGGTAAAAATGTTTTGGCTTTTCAAGTTCACATTTTAATTAATAATTCATATCAATTGGATGAAAATTTTAGATTTGATGACGCATTGACCTTTGACCTTTTGAGTAAATTATTCATTTGTCTTCTCCATATTCTCAAAATAATATTGTTGAAAACTTGATGACAAAAGCTCGAATGGTAAAAAATGTTGCAGCTCGCACAGACAGACAAAGAGAGGTACAGACAGGTGCAGACAGACAGAGACAGAGAGAGGCACAGATCGGCTCATACACACACACACACACACGGAATTGAAAAACTCTGTCTTCCTCTGCACTGGGGCCGGGCAAATGATAAACCAACACTGCAAATGTTATTTTCTCCAGAGGAAACAACGAATGAAACTGGTCCAACAACACTCACAAATCCAACACCAACACCCACGGAACCAGCAACAACAACACTTCCTCGAACTACAGGTGAGGAACACCTGAACCCTCATCACATTCTCATGCCTTCTGAAGAAGTATCCCGTTTTGATAATGAAATCACAACGACCTCCGAACAAACTGAAACACTAAACTTCCTCAAAGTGAATAATTGCCCCAGTAAGAACCTTTACCCCTCCACGACATGCATTAAACAGAACATTAGAACCATTGACATTCTTTTATGCCACAGCAACTTTGAACTGTCATGAAAACAAATGAAACTCGAAAGCATCTGAAAATGCAAAGCCCACCCACATCTGCTTTGTCTTTATACTTCTTTTTCTTCTTCTTCATTATGCCAAACATGGTGAAAACAGTGACAAAAACCATACAAAGGTGTTGATGATTTTAGATCACCTTGACCTTTTGACCTCAAAAGCAAGAGGCTTCAATGACCCAATATGTAAACCCTGCACAAATTTGAGGATAATTGGATGAAACTTGATGATATTATGCAACCTTGACCTTTTGATTTTCAAAAACAATCAGCTTCGAGCCTTTGATTGGTGAACGAATTCAGTGACCCAGTTTGCTAATTCTTAAATATCACTTCAATCGAATGAAAATTGATGATATTAAGCCACTTTGACCTTTTCACCTTTTTATTTTAAAAAATAACATGGAGCTTCTTGCCTTTTATTGACGAACCAATTTATTGACCCAATGTGCAAATTCCTAAAATATCAGGTCAAGTGGATGAAAATTGACGATTTTATGTGATGCTGACCTTTTGTCCTTCTCACCAAATTATTAATTTGTTCTCCTGATAGTCTCATGATAAAGCCATGTTGAAAATTTGATGACAACAGCTCAAATGCAAAAAATAAGTTACAGCCCTTCCAGACGCAAAGACAGACTGACACACACAGACACACACACAGAAGTGATTGCAAAACATCGTCTCCTCCTGAGCAGATGATGGGGGAACGAGCATGGCACGTGGTAGAACACAAACATTCAGTCGACTGCACAGTTTACGTTTCCTATCCCACTGATAAGCTTTTTGATCATGCAGACACTGATCTTCACCAAAATCGTTGCAATTCGTACTGTCACACTCCCAAAATGTCCATCAAGTTTCGTCCAAACCCATCCATAAATTTTTGAGATGTCCTGCTCAAAGATTGGCAGATCGACAGATCGGGGTGAAAACATAACCTTTGCTGGTGGAGGTAATAATGCAACTCTTATTTTCCCCAGAGGAAACGACAACCACTGAAACTGTACCAATAGTTACAGAACAACACCAACAGATCCTATTTCCCATGAAGTAACATGCTTGAGATTGAAATTAATACCATTATGGAACCAAGAGAAACACTGCAGACTAACCCAAAATCAACAGCAGTACTCGTAATACCCATTACCTCCAACACAATTTGAACTGGAAGTGCACTCAGTGGAGCGCATACCTCCACCACGCAATGCCTGAACTACTGGAACATGTCGGGTCAAAGACATTTTTGAAAAATCATGTGATAAATCATTTTTGGCCTCATATTTCAATTATGATGAATCACTGAAAAAATTCTCATATCAAAATCTAAATTCATCAAAATCTAAACAATTCATCAATGTCACACACCCAGCCTGCTCACCAAATTTCATCCGGATCCATCAGCAGCTTTTTGAGATATCCTGCACACAAACAAACAGACAAACAAGAGGATGATGTCGTGTAGAGCACGATACTTGCAAAATCCAGTGAAAAAAATTTGGCCTGTGTTGTCCTCTTGGTTGATGTTTACCTCTAAAAATAATTTGTGGTTGAATTCAGTGACCTGAAATATAAATCCTCTTCAAATTTCAAGTCAAACGGATGAAAATTAAGGATTTTAGAAAGACCACCTTAGTTGTTGACCTTGGGCCAATGTTGACCTTTTGGTGAATGTTGACCTCAAAAATAATTGGCAGGTTGAATTTGGTGACCTGAATTCTATATCTTCTCTCAATTTCAAGTCAATTGGATGAAAATGGAGTATTTTAGAAATGTCACCTCAGTTGTTGACCTTGTGCCTATGTTGACCTTGATATTTTCCAACATTTTGTACTTGGATGACCTGTGAAGTATCAAAAGTGACTTCTTTCCACGACACAATTTCTACTTCAATGGATCATCAGTACATTCAAAAGAATTGAATGAGTGTCCAAGTCAAAGAGGTTCTTTGAACATGATGCCACTGTGTTTTGCAGGTCCTTCACCTCCAACGAATCTCACGGTGGTTGAACAGGGTGTTGGTTTTGCCACTGTGAGATGGACAGCACCGAACGATCCCAACAAAGACAGCTACATATATCATGTGACCTGTTATCAATGTGGAGACAACTTTAATTTCAAAACTGTGTACCGTACAGAGTGTGACTTTGCAAATCTTTCACCTGGAAATATTTACACAGTGAATGTATCTTCTTCCAACACCAACAACAAATTCAGCCAACCTGCAACAATAACTTTCACAGCAGGTATTTGTTCAATCTCACTCACAGCACAAAATATTTGGAAGGTTACAGCATTTTTCGATACATGATTCACTCTTCGTATTTGGATGAAACTTCCAAACACGATTTTAAATTACATTCTATGTCCTTAAAAGGTCATTTTGTGGCATTTTATTTGGTGCTGAGAGACAATTTAATGACCGTGACCATCGCTTCAATTATTCACTTTAAAAATGCTCAGGTGTTCATTATGGAAAAAATATTTGACAATTTGTTGTTTAATTATCTTATGATTAAAGCTGAATATGTTCAGTTGTCAAAAATATAAATTCTCTTTTTATTTTCCATAGTTCCCTGTGGTGGAAAACTACGAGCAGAAGGCCGGCTCTCATCCCCTGATTATCCTCAAAACATCTATTCGAACATGCACTGTGTTTGGGACATCGAAGCTCCTCTTGGACACGTTGTGTTACTGACCGTGGTGGATCTGACCGCTCTTAAAGATTCTCCATCATCACAGTGCGATGGAAGCTGGCTTGCTGTTGGATACAATCAGATATCACAGAGAGACATCACGATGTGCCATGATTCAGAAGTTGGACGGACAATTATATCTACATCCAACATGCTGCGGGTATTCTATAATAAAACTGTCGATGTCAATGTGGTACGCTTCAACGTCACCTTATCATCACAAGGTAACCTTTTTGTATTTGTTGTCTAATGATTGATATTAAGGTCATCCTTACCCCCACCACCCCCCCCCCAGATTAATCCCCAAAATCCCCTCTCCTTTGATTGTCACGATAGTATTTATTTCAAGCTTGAGTTTTTCTTATGAACATCCTTGTTGTCCTTTGATTGAAAGAAAACACTGATGTAAGAACACTTTATGCTGGGAATTACGAGCACTGTGTCCTTAATTTATTGTCATTAACATTGGGCTTTCTGTTGGTCTATCTCAATTGGTCTATCCTTACAAAACATATATTTTGTTATAGATATACCATATAAAGATCCAATGCATGTGTGAGTATCAGTTTTCCATCTACTCCGAACTCACTGGTTTCACAAAGTTGAAAATGGCACCACATTAATCACCAGGGACTTGAACAATGTAGGATCAAAAAAACATTCATTTGGACAAAATATTTTCATCATTCACATCGATAATAACCATAAATATCCAGACAAAGCTTGCACACACAAGTTGGAGACGAGCACATAATAAGAAGATATCCCCCAAGAATGTTGATATCAGGCACCTGGGACATCCAGAAGCCTTTGTTCTCCAGGATTGAAGCAGAGTGAAATGGATAAAACAGACTCACAAGGGCTTTGGGTGCAGGAGGACGACAATTGGCCCATTAAACCTGCACGACATCAGCACCACATTAATTCAATCTCAAAGTTTATCAACTTTAATTCACTGGTTGTAGTGATATGGGGATGTGAACAGTGGGGAAGCTCAGACATCACCAAGGTGCTGTATCTATATGGTGTTTTATTTGTATAATAAGATGCATTGTCTGTTTGCCCTTTTTGCATGTCCTTCACATGCACTGGTTGCACAAAATTGAAAATGGTACCAGATGAATCACCAACGATCTCAGCGGCACAGGGTCAAACAAGAATAACAGCATTGCGGTCAAAACCTGTGACATAATAATCCCCCCCACCCCCCTCACCGGGGGGGGGGGAGTAAAGGAAAGTGGAATTATGCTCCTGTATGGTAGCCGGTGGAAGCCAAAAATATGTGTGAACATCAAAAATTATTTTTGGGATAAAAAGAATGCTAAATCTGTCAGTTTTAATGCACATTTATGTTTGACAATTCCTCTCTGAAAAATTGGCATCTCCACTTTCAGTCCCAGGATTTCTCCATCCGAGGTCTCCTGTGTTATTTCCTCACCACTCTTAAATCGACTTCCAAATGGTAACAAGCGATATACTGTTCAAATTTTAGAAGTAAAATCACTTTCCTCTCTGATTTCCAAAAATGTAACATTGAAGATTTACGTTTCAAGCGGTGTATAAATGCAATACAGCACCACGTGCTCCAATTTCCCCAATTTCTTTAAGTCGTTTTTATTATGATAACGAGTGTGGTTCGGTTCGCGACACTCGCCACTCCATACGACATTGCAGAGATTGATGTCACAGATTTGCTGTGTTGGCGTCAATGACAGCAATCATAACAGAAACATTTATTTTCAACAAATTTATTTGTAATATTGATGACATATTTATTTGAAATTTATTTGTGATATAAAAATGTTGAAGTGGTCTAAATGGTCAAGGGACTCATCTGTCTAATTTGTCTGAATGGCGGAGGGGTGTAAATGGTGTTAAGGTCTTCAGGGTCTAAAGGGTCTTCAGGGTTAAAAGGGTCTGATGGGTCTTTTGGGTCCCTGGGGGTCTTTTGGGTCCTCATGGTCTTTTGGGTCTTCATAGTCTTTTGGGTCCTCAGGGTCTTTCGGGGTCTTGGGGGTCTCAAAGGATCTTCATCGGTCTCAGCATTCTAAAGCATCAAAACATACATTTCAAGAGTACACAATTAATAGATGTTTGTGCATGAAGTCAGGGTGCAACTGACATTCAAACAATACGTAATGCAGAGACGTTCAAACAGTACGTAATTAATAGACATACATATAGTCAAACACCTTCACTGAAAAAGGAATATTCCAATAGAATGTACTTTACAGACGTTCATGTGGTCAGAAACTAACGTTCAAACAGGACATGATTGATAGGCATACAGTCTTTAAGGAAGTCATTCATTTTTTGCCATTCCTCGTGATATTCAATTGCCTCATTTTCCAAATCAGTTATTAACGATGTTCTTATTGGGGCCAATCTGTTAGATAAAAACATGCAATAATTATTGGTTGGACAGTGGTTGGACTTCTCCCTTTCTCTCTCCCTTTCTTCCCTTTCATACTTTCCTTCCCTTTCTTCCCTTTCTCTCATCCCTTTCTACGTTCCTTTCTCTCTCCCTTTCGTCCACACTCTCTCATTGCCTTCCCTTTCTATTCATCATTTTTACTCGTCATAATTATTCTTTCGCTCCTCACCTCTTCCTCTTCGTACCTGTGTCTTTCATTCCTCTATAATCTATTCTCACCCACTTTGCACTATTTATATTGGGAAGGCAGATGCCAAATCAAAACAGGCAAGGGCAATGGACCTCACTCCAAAACCAGTCCACAGACAAAATTAAACACAACTGCATAATCTCCTGCTTTGTTCACCCCAACTGTGCTGCTTTGCCCGGCAAGGCACGGCCAACCGCAAATCCACGTTCCCTGCCCTCCACCTCTCCAAAACATCCACCTCCATGGCATGCAGTTAAACTGTTGAAGTTAACAGGAAGGTTAGGTATGGGAGCATGCGCTGGAGCATCGCTTCACTGCATCCACTTTCCCTCGGTACTCCAGGGGTCTCCATCTGGCCATCCCCAAGGCAGATGCTTGGCCCATCCCCACCTCCTTGAAAGGCCAGTCAACCCGCTGCAACCTCGAGGCAAGCGGTCATCCCGTTGGCCTTCTCCACTCATGAGGCTCCCTTTCTGACAGAATCTGGTAAGCAGGATCAGGTCAGGGTCAGGTAAGGGAGCATGTGCCAGAACAGCGCGTCGCTGCGTCCACTTTTCCGCCGGTACTCCAGGGGCCTCCGCCTGGCCTTCCCCCAGGCAGATGCC
Organism: Eptatretus burgeri; assembly: GCF_056783735.1. Lineage (NCBI taxonomy): Eukaryota > Metazoa > Chordata > Myxini > Myxiniformes > Myxinidae > Eptatretus > Eptatretus burgeri. The sequence continues at coordinate 92,002,283 of NC_140970.1, forward strand.
AGACCCATCCCCATCTCCTTGAGATGCCTGCCAACCTGCTCCAACCACGAGGCACGTGGTCGGCCCATTGGCCTCCTCCACTCACGAGACTCCCTCGCTGAGAGAATCTGGTGAGCAGGATCAGCGTCAGGAAAACGAGCCACATGTCCATACGCCGCAACTGACGCTCACGGACCATGCAGGTAACAAATCTCATCCGAGTCTCTCTCAGCAACCGCTCGTTGGACACAAAATCTGACCTGTGATAGCCAAGGATTCTCCGAAGAGACCTAGTACCAAAGGAATTTAGTCTCCGTCTCAGATCCTTGGTCAGAGTCCAAGTCTCGCATCTATAGAGCAAGACTGGAAGCACCAAGGACCTGAAGACTCGGACTTTCGTCCTCCCGCACAGGTACCGGCAGCACCACACCCCATGATCCAGTGAATCCATGACTCCCCAGGCCCGACCCAGTTGTCTATTGATCTCTGACTCACAACCAGCAGAGACATGAATATCACTGCCAAGGTAAGTGAATCTCTCCATGACCTCAACATCCTCACCCCAAACAGGCACAGACAGGACAGCAGCATCCAAGATGTCATTGAAAGCCTGGATCGTAGTTTTGACCCAAGAAACCCGTAATCCCAGTGGCTCCGACTCCTCATTCAGCACCTCAAGGGCCCCGAAAAGTTTATCTAATGTCTCCGCAAAGATAACTGCATCATCTGCGAAATCAAGGTCCGAGATCTTGACATTCCCAAACGATGTACCGCAGCTTGATCTTTCCAACATCCTCCCTAAAATCCAGTCCATACAAGTGCTGAAAAGTGTGGGGGCCAGTGCACACCCCTGACGAACTCCAGTAACAACTGGAAATAAGTCAGAGATGGTACCACCACACTTCACGGCACTCTCAGCACCAGAGTAGAGTTCAGACATCAGATCGATCAGTTTTGGTGGCACCCCACGAAGACCAAGAATCCTCCAGAGGGCATCCCGATTCACTGAATCAAACGCTTTACAGAGATCAACATAGGCTGCAAGCAGCCCCTGCCGAAACTCTCATCTGCGTTCGGTGAGGACACGAAGAGCAAGGATACGGTCAATCGTTGACCTCTTTGGTGTAAAGCCTGACTGCTCTGGACGCTGGTGCTCAAGCAGATGGTGGCGAACCCGATCAAGAATTATCCGAGCAAAGACCTTGCTGCGGCACTGAGAGCAGCGTCACCCCTCGGTAGTTGTTGCAGTCTTGGCGATCACCCTTCCCTTTCCAGAGAGGGAAAACAAGGCCCCTCTTCCAATTAGTTGGGATGATGCCTGTGTTCCAGGCAGAGCACAAAACTGCATGCAACGACACGAGTGCAGCATTTCCACCAGCCTTGAGAAGTTCGGCATGATTGCCATGGATCGTAGAAGCTTTGCCCCGTTTCAACCGGTTCACCACAGCCCGTGTTTCCACAAGGGAAGAAGGACCACAATTGATTGGAGGGTCAGCAACAGGGATTGTAACTCCCTTGACGTCTAACTCGACAGCTGGTGGATCAGCCTGGTACAACCGCTCAAAGCAACCGGCCCAGCGGGCCTTCACTTCAGACTCCTCTGTTAAGAGCCTACCACTCTGCTCTAACTGCAGTGCTCCGAGGGATGGGCTTGGATGAACGCAATGCGCGAATTCCCCTGAAAGCGGCATGAGAATCACCTGTCCACAGGTGATTGCATTATTTTTCTTTCCTTCATATTCTTACCGTTTGAAGAGCACAATATTTTGCCACATTTGATACATGTATGGTGTTGTGTAAATAAATGTTACATCCTTTTTTGGAACTCCATCAATTTGGCTTCAACATGCTTTGCGAAACGAAGCATCACTTGCTCATTCCAGCATGTTCGGTCTGCTTTAAGTTTGCTCCATTTCCACTCAAGCTTCTTGCCTGGCTTGTGATCGCTGAAAAATCAAAAACTGGCACAGGCTTTTTCAAGAACAACAAGAAGAAACATTGAATCAATTGCAGAGCCTCGCCGGGGAGTATAGATTATTTTATAATTGAGGGTGAACGATCAATATGAAAGTAGATCTGCATGTGGACTCACACATTGACTGTCCTGAAGACCAATTTTAATACCCTCTCTGATCCCTTTGGTAATGGGTGAGGCTAAATGAGCTCCTCAGATGCAAAAGACACAAATTCAGAAGTAATGATTCTCCGGCACAAGTTAATTTAGTGAATCAGGAGACATTACTTGTTTGTTTTGAATCGAAGTCAGTGAATCATGAGTCAAACTGATGTGCATATGAAATCTTGTGATGGAGTAACATACTGACAATTGCCTGTGGAGTAATACTGTAAAGCTGTGCAATTATACCGCCTTAATCGAAACCTATAACATTAAAATTAATCAATCAACATATTCGTTTAAAAACAAAGTGTAATCGTTGAATTCAGGGGCAAAAAGTGCACGTGAGATCCTCATCTGGAATTCCAGAATTACTGCCAACTAGTAACTACCCCTCAAATGTTTGTTCAACTTCTGTGGACGATAACATTTAATTCACTGAATGCTCTTCAAATCTGAAAATCCATGACAGCTTTATGAGCTTGTGTCCTGTTTCCAACAGATATCAATGAATGTGACAATTCAACTTTGTGCGTGAAAAATGCCGATTGCATCAACCTGAATGGAACCTACAACTGCACCTGCCGGGAAGGATTTGTTGGAAACGGTGATATTTCCTGTGAAGGTGTGTTGGCTTGATTCATGCACTGAATGATTTTAACTCAATCAGGATCAGATTCATTTAACAGTAATCTGTCACTCAGAGTTTGAAGTTTTTGAGATGCCTCGACTGTTTACCACAAATAGCTTAACCCGTGGAAAGAAAGCCACACAGATTGAATGAATTAATAATTTATTATACAAGAGAGTCTCAATATTTTCTCTCAATCATTTCACATTGCAACAGATTTTAAAGGAAATTGTCTGAGATTCTCTTGTTTCATCACTTCATTCTGCCTGAGAATACTTATTCATGTTTTGTTGTTGATGATTATTTAACTGAGAACAATATGATGATATGAGTTGAATATTTTTGTTCTGAATTTCTTCTACAACAGATATTGATGAATGTACAACTCAAAATATATGTGGAAATCACTCGGTATGCTTGAACGTGATCGGTTCTTATAATTGCTCATGTGAGAAAGGCTATAACGGAGATCCCTGCATGGGTGAGTTTTTCTTTAATACCAATCCACATGGTCAGCTTGATGTAAAATATACAAAATTACTGTCATACATCAAATTACCCCGGCACATTTATCGATTGGCTTTTAAAATCATCTTGTATGGGGAAAGGAGGTCGGGGGATCCACAGCTCAATTGTGCTGAAAATAGTTTGGAACTTGTGCTGAGTGGCTTTGATTTACTCATATCAGGGATTTGTCAGTGGTAATTTGCATGCTAAAGTGTGCACCAAGGAGGTGATGACGGTAAACTGAGCAGAATAGGTTCATACTCTGTTGTGTAAAATCTCATGTACAGGTGAGGCCAGGTGGAGGACTTCGGCAGAAAGGCACCGAGAAAGCGCTGCATGCTGGAAAGGACAAACATGGTCCATTTTGCCCAGAATTGCAGACCATAATGTAACAGTTAGCTGTGGAGCCCTGGAGAGGGGCGGAATACTTTTGAGGCGCCGTCCCACAGGTTACTATGGTCCGGAAGATGGCGTCATCCACATTCAATTGGCAGTCAATGACGGGATGAGCCGCTTGCTGGAAAGTGGTCCCAGAGGAGGTAAACACCAAGTCCACACATGCACACAGCAGTTGGACCTTGGATCTTGGATCTTGGAGAGACAACACCTCACTCTTTTTTGTTGCTTTGCTGGAGAAAGATCACACCAGGACACGCGAATACCATCTCCCGACCATCTTACCTCGTCGCCATTTCTCCTTATTGTCATTGTTCCGCACCGACTCGGACTTGGCCCTGTGCCACACCATCTCGTATGACATCCATGACCATGGATTCTTTAAGTAACAATGTTTTACAATTTATTGTCACCTCGTTCTCAACAATAAATCCCTGGATAAACATCGCTCGCTGCACCTTCAGTATCATAAACAATTGTACTTTTATTCATGAGAAATCGATCACGAAATCAGATTTTGTTGCCATCTTCTGAGAGCAGAATTTCCTTGATAGTTGTCGTTTTTATGACAGTACAATGGAGTCCAATAATTTTTAGTGCAATCTCTCGTAGTCCTTTCAAAGTTCTCGGTTCCTCATTCTCAAAGATAGCGATTTGAACATGCTATTTGAACATGTTTCACTTCCTATCTTTTCTCCTGGACTGCAGAACCCTGACGAAAAGATGGACATTCATTTTTATAGAGGCCGCCCCTATGGGCAGCACCCAAAAGGCAGCTCGGTCAAGGAGGACAAAGAGGAATGGTTAGATGGATGCATATGAGTCGAGACTGGAGAGGTGGGTCAAGAGTCCACAAGGAGGAGGATGGAGACCTCACTTGGTGGAGAAGCCTCATGTGGGATCTACCCAAACTGCGATCACCCTGTGTTTATGGAGGGTCTGCAGGAAAAAGGACAAAGTGGACCACGTGGCCAAGTCGAAGGCTGACCCATCGATGGCCCTTCTTGTTAGTGGCTCTTGTCGCCGTCCTGGTCTGAAGAGTTGACACCATTGAGTCTGGAGTGGTGCTGAGGTGTCATCAACCAAACGGCTATCTCCTTGGGTTAACCTGAGGTGGTCCTTTCAGGTGGGTGCCTGCAATGTCCTACTCCTAAGAGAGGGTGATCATCTGTCTCTGTTATCAACTGAGCTCAGATGTTTGGACATCGGTATTGCAGCACTCTGAGGTTCGGAGAAAGGATTGCGGTGAGATCATGGTGGGTAGTTACAAATATAATTGGTCTGGTCATTCTGATGGTTACCATGCCCAAGGAGTTGCTGTAGCTGTGTCCAATAATATGACTCCAATGATAATTGAGGTTACACTGGTCAAACAGCGTATTATGAGATGAAGGATTCATCACTCCTTGGGTGTCATTTCCCTGGTCTCTGGATATGCTTTGACTGAGGCGAATGATCTCGCCGTAAAGGACGCGTTCCATGCTGTGCTCGAGTCTGTTGTTGATCAGTGCCCCAGCCGAGATACTCTTCTTGTCTTGGGGGATTTCAATGGATCGAATGGCACTGACAGGGATGGCTATGAGACATCTGTATGTCCCCATGGGTCTGGAACTATGAACCAGAATAGCACTAAGTTCCTTGACTTTGCAAGAAGGCGTCGACTTAGGGTGGCTGGTTCATGGTTTCAGTGCTCATATCCTCATTGCTGGACTTGGCATTCCAACGCTGGTGGTGTGGCAAAGGAAATTAACCATGTAATCGTTGATGGTTGTTGGAGGATGATCCAGAACTGCAGGGTCCACCAGAGTGCTCAGTTCCTCAATGCCGACCACAGGCTTGTTGTTGCAACTCTGAAGTTGCAATTTAAATCTGGGAGAATGGTACCATCCCAGCCTCGGCTTGATGTTGGCAAGCTCAAGGATGAGATGGTAGCTGAGGAGTTTGCAAGCAGGCTGTGTGGGGATTTGGGGGGCCTGGTTGCTTTGGGAGATCCTGAAGAGTTGTGGAGTGCCTTCAAGACCACCATCCTTGATGTTGCGGGTGGATGTCTTGGAACTCACCGTCGGGTGAAGAAGAAGTCCATCTTTCTTCTTTGTTTGTTTGTGTGATTGTTTGTCTGTTTGTCTGCACAGAATGTACCGACGGAGGCCACAGTCACGACCTCGTGGTTGCCAGGATCAGGACTTGTTATCATTTTTCAACCGAGTTCCTCCATAAAGTGTGTATAATTAGAATGTGAGTACGTCTCCAAAGACTGTATGGTACAATTGGAATGTGAGTATGTCCACAGAACAAGTATAATAAAACCACACTGAACAAGTCTGGATGAGGGGATGCAATCTTTGATTGCTTGTTCCAGTTATTTAGTTATTCCATGTTATACTTACTACCCTCATTGCAGTTCAAGTTCCCTATTGTTTCTCAGCAAACTGCTTTTCCAGTATTAAAATAATTTGTTTAACAAGCATTAAAAATACTACTTGTAGAATTTTACATTTCACAAGGAAATGCTGTCTCTTTCATGTTAAAGTAACTAAATTCACTGAATTAAAATGTACTGCCATTATTTTGAAAAATTTCCTTTCATGTCACACAGATGTGGATGAATGCAAAGGGAACAATGATTGTCATTCCAATGCAACCTGTTCCAATACGGATGGTGGCCATAACTGTACCTGCAAGGGAGGATTTGCTGGCAATGGATCGGTTTGCACAGATGTTGATGAATGTGAAAGAAGCATCAACGATTGTGATCCGAACACCACGTTGTGTGTAAATGTAATTGGAAATTACCTGTGTGAATGTCGCACTGGATATGGAAACCTTTCTGCAGGAAAATGTGAAGGTAAGGTTTTCGGGAAATATTTTGGGGGGTGGGGGGAGGGGTGGGGGGAATGGAATATAATCAAACTCCCATTGTTTATCAAGTTTGCTGCAGCAAAGTTATTCAGAAGAGATGCTTTTTGTCTGCAATTATCGGTAACTTTAAAGATCCCATGGGAGCTCACAACACTGCTGCTCCAAATTCTTCATAATCGTTCCCGTTATTTGGGTGCCATCTTGACTTTGTTTGTTTTTATGCGACCAGTGGTCGGGACAGCCCACGGGGTATTGTGAGGGTTAAACTACTTCCTTTTGGATGGTGGATGAAAGTCGTGCTCATTACAGACGGCACACTCACGAATCACAATCACAGAGCCAAATGACATGAATAGTGAAACATATGTTGGTGAATTAACATGCATTATGGTCGGCACATGGGCAAGAGGACACATGGGCGACAGGATCACATAACTTCTGGTTCTGGGATTTTTTCACATGTTGCTCAAATCTGGAGCTGCCATTTCCACCTTACCAAAACTGAGTTTTCCAAACTGGATTAGTCGTGTCGCATTATTCGTCTAACTGTTATTGTTTGATCCCGTTCAATATTTAATATTCATGCGATCATTGTTTTGACCCTTTTGTTTCATATTGTCAAAGCCTGAATGGCCTTCCCTCAGATAGAAAGTGTATCTTGTTTTTATCCTGGGTATTTTCCCAGGTTGCACGCTTCCATTTCCACAACACTACCCCATTTCCTGTCCTCGTTTCTTAATATCAAAATAAACCAACAAACAACAACAATCAGTCATATAGTGGTACTTACGAAATTGTCAACTTGACTTCTGACCTTGTCTACTAAAAGCTGTCTTGAGAGAAGGTAGCGACGCAAACCAGAAGTTTCTACGGTGACTCTGTACCAAACCATCAAAAATTGAATGTTTGACCTCACTGTGACCTTGACCTTTTACCGATTTTGACCAAAATCTAATCAGCACTGGTCCTCAACCTCCTGAATTACGTGGTGTAATTTGACATTGGTAGTTTCTTCCGTTCTCGAGTTATGTTTTGGATGTTTGACCTCACTGGGACCTTGACCTTTGACCGATTTTGACCAGAATCTAATCAGCGCTAGCCATCACCCTCCTGAATGATGTGGTGTAATTTGACATTGGTAGCTTCTTCTGTTCTCGAGTTACGGCTGATTAACGTTACGTAAAGGTTGCATTCGACGCCCCCCCCCAACTCGAAAGGACGCCGGGGCGAGCGTGATGACGTCAGCGCGCACACGCAAAACCTTTACGTGACTCAACGACGCATCTGCTCGAGCGCGCTGCACCACGTGACGAGCCGTGACGCGGCAGGTTAAATATTTTTTATACAATCTAGAAACGTCTCCAAAACATCCGATTTTTACCAGAATTTCGACAACCCAGTGTTAAGCGTCCTCAGCGATCGCAAAAACCGAAGACACAATTAAAACCGAAGTTAAAACAAACTCGTAACGTCGACCGAACCAAAAATACTCCATTCTCCACAGGAATTTACAGAATTATTTAATATTATTTTATAACACTGAAAATTTTTAAACAGCCATAACTTGACGAATTGACACACAAATTCCGCTGAAATTACGTCGATCTTCCAAATTCACGCTCCGTCAACAATACCTGTGGTAACTTTTCTCGAGTTATCATGTTTTTGATGTTTGACCTCACTGTGACCTTGACTTATGAACGATTTTGACCAAAATCTAATCAGCGCCAGTCATCACCCTTCGGAATCACGTGGTGTAATTTCACATTGGTAGATTCTTCCGTTCTCGAGTTATCGTGCCTACAAACACACAAACACACAAACAAGCAGTCATAGACTGGTACTTACGAAATCGTCAACTTGACCTCTGACCTTGTCTAATAAAAGCTGTCTCCAGAGAAGGTAGCGACGCAAACCAGAAGTTTCTTCGATGATTCTGTACCAAACCATCAAAAATCCAATGTTTGACCTCACTGTGACCTTGACCTTTGACCGATTTTGACCAAAATCTGAGAAGCACAAGCCATCACCCCTGGTGTAATTTGACATTGGTAGCTTCTTCCGTTCTCGAGTTATCGTGCCTAGAAACAAACAAACACACACACAAACAAACACACACACACACAAACAAACACACAAACAGATGACGGAAGTCATCAATATACTTACGAAATCTTTAGATTTGGTAACAAACAGAGTCCGGAAGTGATCAATATACTTACGAAATCTTTAGACATGTATATATATATATATATATATATATATATATATATATATATATATATATATATATATATATATATATATATACATATATATTGTTGTGGTTACCAGATTCGCAAACCACCATTCAGGTCCCTTAGGTGAGGTATCTCGGTAAGTGCATGTGTAGTTAGGCCCAAACCCGTTGTCTAGTGGGAATACATGTCATTTATACGTGCTGCGACTCTTCAGGATAGCCGTTTTTCTTTTACTATCTTTATTTTGGACCAACCGCCGTGATTACCATCACAACCACAACAACAACCACCAACCACAACGCCGCTTCACCACAACCGCCACGACCTTTACCGTCACAACTCACCACCATCGCATCACCGTCATCTCGCGCCACTCATGGGCACCGATGCTGGACTCGTGTAGGGCGCACGTTGAACAGCGTGTACAAAATCACGGATTTTGTGCTTCAAAAACGGATCAAAAACGACACACGCCTACTTTTTGCCGTCCAATCGGTGAGCGAGGGGCGATTTGGCCCCGCCTCCAGAACGATCGATATATGCAAATTTGTGGATCAAAAAGCCTTCACGCCCACTTTTTCTCGGGCCAATGGGGAGCGAGGTGAAAGGTCAAAGGGAGGGGGTCAAAGGCGAAGTTACGGGGGGATAAAAGGACGGTGTTCGTCAGTTAGAAGAGAGTCGCAAAGGAGAACGAAGAGTCGAACGAGAAGGAGTCGCAAACGAGAACGAAAGAAGTCTGGAGCCCGAAGCCTGCAGTGGCTGGAGAAGCTGAAGAGAGTCGGACGAGGGGGTGCTCGCGTCGGTGCCAGGAGCTGCACGCCCGAGGGAGGCCGGCAGCGCGACCTGGCCGAGGTGGAGACGCACACCAGGGATAATAAAGATCCTCTATACCCCGAGCATCAGCAACCCCCTCCTGTTTCCCCCCGCGCTGAGATAGTGCGACTAAGGGGGCCCCGTTCCCACCCCCTGCCAGGCACTGTCCACGAGGCCCGCGGGTTGCGGGGCCATCGCCGCTCCGCGTCTCATCACCAGACGGGTAGGCCCGACCCGGTCTCGGCCTCAGGCCTACCTCATTCTTGGGGGATTTCTTTTCCTTGGTTTTGGGTATGTGTTGTCGGCGCCGTCTGTGAAGTAGAATTGTATAAGTGTTGCCGTGTGCTCGGTAGTCGGTATTAGCTCTGCACTGTGTTTTCACTTTTATGTTTGCTTTTTGTGTAAATGGAATTGTGTTTTCTTTTTTTGTGTGCATTTGGTGGAATTGTATTTGTGTGCTTTCCGTTCGTCGCGAATAAATGTGCTTTATTGTTGAACTGTTCTCCCGCTTCGCTTCGTCTTTTCCTCCATTGAATCCCCATCTTGCTTCACGTAAAGGGTTGGTAGTGGGCTGAATACGCCCGATAATTAATCGAACCGTCGAGGTCGACGATAACACCGCTCGGTTATTCTGATAGTACGGAACGGGTCGCTTAAGTGGCCCGTGTCCGAAGTCGACCTGCGGCGAGGTGCGATCGCCCGGTCTACCCTCCGCGTGGGTACTTAGGTAGTTCGAATTTGGCGAGCAACCCTATCCCACGCGGGGGCTGATTGGCTCGATCGCGGTGAGACCGAAAGGTCCACCCGTGACTGGTTCCCGGCGTTAGTCCGAGAGGGTCACGACTGGATTGTCCGTCCGGTGGGCGACGTGCCGCGATTCGAGTTACGTGGCCGTCGCACGCCGGCGGGCGCGAAATCCGCAACAATATATATATATATATATATATATATATATATATATATATATATATATATATATATATATATATATATATATATATATATATATATATATTCTTCACTCTCGATGGTAGTCATGGAATAACTGCGCATATATATAATATATAAAAACCCTGCGCAGTCTTAAGGCACTGTCACACCTTGACGTTTTAGCCAGCAATAGCAACGTATAAAATGTATGTAAAACGTTGGCGTACGCTGAAGTTTTGAGTTTTTTTTAAGTTTTGGTCGAATTAATTACGTGTTGGTCGTATGCATAACATATTAGCCACGGGAACAGAACGTTTCGTTGTCTTCTCAATAACTTATACCAACGAATGCTTCGCCTGTTGTCGGCGTTCACAACAAATGCCCAATGAGAGTTTAACTTTGGCATAGCGTGCTGCACGTATCGCCGACGAACTCGTGGCGAAGCCTGTTAAAAACCTGCCGCACGCCGATTTAAATCATAACTGCCTGAAACTTGGAAGTGTCAACATCGCAGTCACACCTTGACGATTTAGCCAGCATATGCCGACCTATGAAAAATGTGTCTAAAACACTGGCACACGTCGAATATGGTATGGGTAAGTTGTGTATACGTTAGGAGCATGCTGAAAAACAATGAAGTCCGCTGTCATATTCCGTGGTACATCTAGTACGTCGTGAAATTTCAGGCATGCTGAAAATTTTATGACGTACTCGACGTATGGCTCTCAAGTTCCGCATACGCTGGCATAAGTTCTTGGCACGCTCCGCGATCGTTGACACACGTCGGACAAACGCTACTTGTAAGTTACTCATAAGTCGACACACGTCGAGGTAATGTTTGGCATACCCGAAGCTTAATTTTTAACCTATGAGTAACGTGCTTTGAACTGATGAGGAGCGTGCTTTGAACCTATGTGTAACGTATCTCAAACGCACATTGGCGTATGTAGACGAATTTGATTGACGTCTTCCGGACGACCACAGAACTTACTGAACGTGTTTCTAACTTACATCTACCGTATAATGGCGATTTGGCAGCATTTAGGATAGAAACAAATGGGCTTCACAAGAGGAACCCGTCAGTGTTCCAGACTCCATGTTGAGTAGATGTCAATGTCAGTAGTATCAGAAGCAGTAGTATTCGGTGAGCGTGTTAGTAGTAGTAGTAGTAGTAGTAGTAGTAGTCGTAGTAGGAGGTCCATGTCAGTCGTAGTAGGTGAGCGTGATGGGGAGGGTGTGGGTGATGATGGATCCTCGTTGCGTCCACGAATAGGAGACTACTTTGCACCATTGTTCGATGTTTTTTTCGGCTAATTTTTTTTTTCTCATTCCCACGATGAACTATTTTTTTGTTTCAGTTTTTAAAGTATTCAAAACGACTTGGAGAAATGCATAATGTACTAGTAATGAACACAGAACGCTGAGATAAAGGCCCGGTCACACCTTGACGTTTTAGCCAACGTATGCCGATTTTTGAATTTTTTTTCTAAAACGCTGGCACACGTTGAATACGTTATGGGTAAGTTTTGATAACATTAAGAGCACGCTGGCATACGTCGTAGTACGTTGCCATAAGTCGTTGTACGTTGGCTTTAAACGTTGTACTTTTCGGTTGTCCTCAAATTTTTTCATGCTTGAAATTTCACGACGTATGCCGGCGTATGACTCACACGTTCCGCTACGCTGGCCATAAGTTGTATGCACGGTCTGCGATCGTTGACAGACGTCAACACATGCTACTTGTAAGTTAATCATAAGTTGAGACACGCCGAGGTAATGTTTAGCGTACCCGAAACTTATTTCTAACCTATGATTAACGTGTTGTTGGCACGTTACGCGATCGTTGCCACACGTCGACAGACGTTACTTTTAAGTTACTCATAGGCTGAAAGACGTCGGTATAATGGATCGTCCTTGCGTCAGCGTCCACGGCCACGGCCAGGACACTTATTTGCAGCATTCTTCAAACTTTTCTTCGGCATGACGAGGATGTTCACACTTCGATGTCGAGCTTGGCTATGATTCCAATTGTCTATCGGCAGCGTCTATTTAAAATAGTCGAGTTTGTGCGTTTTAACACGTTCAGAATAAACGCTTCTAATTCCCAAACCCCAGCGTCAAAAAAAAACAAACAAAAAAAAAAAACAAAGGCGAGTGACAGCAATTTAAATCGTTCATTGTAATCAATGAAACTAGCTGAGTGGTACCATTCCAAAGTCGTTGAGTGTAAAAAAAATCCAATTGTTGAGCGCAAGCGTCTACTTTCAATAGTGGAGATGCAGCCATTTAAATCGTTGAGTGGCAGCCTATGAACCTACCCGTGGACACGCGGACGCAAGGACGATCCATCATAACCCACACCCTCCCCCTCACACCCACCTACTACTGCCAACATGAACAAACTACTACTAATACTAATACTGATACTGATACTGATACTGATACTGTAACTGTGACTGCTGACATGGACATCGACTCAAAAAGTAACTCGAAAACAATGTTGGGTTCCCCTTTTATGAACACCATTTTTATATACCAATTCCCAAAACCGCTGGGAACACGTCTTTATATGGCAGTTGTAAGCGAGAAACAAATTCATTTTTTTTTTTTTGTCGACCGGAAGACGTCATTGGAATACGTCTACATACGTCGATGTGTGTTGGGACGACGTAAAGAATTGCTTCAAAGCACGTCAAACATAAGTTAGAAATAAGTTTCGCGTAAAAAAGACATTACCGCGACGTGTTTCGACTTATGAGTAGCTTATAAGTAGCCTTTGTGGACGTGTGTAAGCGTCCACATATCGTGTGTAAAACTTATCCCCATCGCATGCGGAACGTGTGTCATACGCCGAGTACGTCGTAAAATTTTGAACATGTTCAAAATTTCTTGACGTACTCTACTTACTACGACTTATGATAGCGTATTTAGCGTTCTACTCGCGCATACCAAACTTACCCATACCGTATTCGACGTGCCCCAACGTTTTAGACACACTTTTTGTTACGTCGGCATACGCTGGCAAGATCGCCAAGGTGTGACCGCGATTTTGACCCTTCCATTTCTACGGCAGTTATGATTCGAATCGTTGTGCGTCAGCCTTTTAATAGGCTACGTCACGACATCGTCGGCGATGCGTGCAACGCGCTATGCCTGAGTTAGACTATCGTTGGGCATCGGTTGTGTAGGCCGACAACAGGTTCAGCATTCGTTGGTATAAGTTATCTATAACACAACGAAACGTTCTGTGTAGTTACCAATGCGTTACACATAAGACCAAGTCGCTATGAATACGTCCGAATCTTTAAAAAAAAAACATCAAAAGTTCAACGTAAGCCAGCGTTTTACATAAATTTTAACACGTTGCCATCGCTGGCTAAAACGTCAAGGTGTGACCGGGCCTTAACTGATAGATAAGTTATACCAAGATCGATTAGCGTGTTTTAGGTGTCCACAACCTATGCCCAACGATAGTCTAACGTATGCAGAGCATGGCAGCGTATCGTCGACGATTACGTGAGGTTTTCTATTCATAGGCTGCAACTTCACTTTTAATAAATGCCTGTCACTCGCGTATTGTTTTTGGACGCTGGTGCTCGGCAATTGAAATCGTTTTCATTGAACGAGTTAAATCGCTTCCACAGCACTGCAGTCACGGCACCAACAGCAGCAGGCTCAGTGCCAGCCTCATGCCACGCTCAAGCGGATCCCTGTAGAAGGTGTACTGCTTGGTTATCCTTGGACCCACTCTGGCTCGCAGCTCGTCGAACATCGCTGGGGGCATTCGCAGGAAGTTGATGAAGGAAGCATGGTCCTCGTTCCGGAGTACCACCATGAGCTGGTCATATATGCCGTAATGGCCTCGCCTCCCAATCCATGGTCTGACCCAGTTCCTTCTCCTCCGTTCACCTCTTCTTCTCCCGGCTCTTTTGGCACGCAACTGGTGCAGTGTCAAATCGATGAGGTCATGTTGATGTTCGAGGACAGGTAGGTATTGTCATCTCAGCCCTGCCGTGTCCTCCATCTCTCGGAATAACATGGACATGTACTCACCATGAAGTCTAAAAAAAAGACGGGTTCCTCCTGCGAAGCCCCTTTTTATATACCAATTCCCCAAATCGCTGCCAATACGCCATTATACGGTATCTGTAAGTTAGAAACGCGTTCAGTAAGTTCAGTGGTCGTCCTGAAGACGTGAAATACGTCTACATACGTATTTGTGCGTAGGACATGCTTTGCAAATAATTCCCAAGCAAGTTACTCATCGGTTATAAATAAGTCACGGGTACCCTAAACATTACTTTGACGCGTTTTGACGTATGAGGAACTTTCAAGTAACTTGTTGCGAAGTGTGAACAACGTTCGTGTAGCGTGCTTATAAAACGTTACTCATAGGTTAGAAATAAGTTTCGGGTACGCTAAACATTACCTCGACGTGTTTCGACTTATGAGTAACTTACAAGTAACGTGCGTCAACGATTGCATAACGTGCCTCCAACTTATGGCCAGCGAAGCGGAACGTGTGAGTCATACGCCGGCATACGTCGTAAAATTTCAAGCATGCAAAAATTTGAGGCAACCCCAAAGTACAACGTTTAAAGCCAGCGTACTACGACGTATGGCAGTGTTTTTCAGCGTGCTCTTAACGGAAACAAAACGTACCCATAACGTATTCGACGTGTGCCAGCGTTTTAGACAAATTTTTCATAAATCGGCATACGCTGGCGAAATCGTCTCGGTGTCACAGCGGCTTTAAGAAGGAATTGGTGCAAGCCAACTCTTCTGTTTTTTAAGGTTGTTTTTTTTGTTCCAATACAGCTGCCAGACTCGTGACCAATGATGTCACTTTTATCAAACCATATTTCCCATGGATAGTTGATGAATTAGTTGAAGTTTTGCATTGATCGATTTAGCGGTTGAGGAGGAGATTTTCAAAGAATTTTGCTTCGATCCAATATGGCTGCCACATTGCATTTGTCAAATTCTGACGTCATAATGAAGGCACGGTCACATAATTACCATATCTTATTCCCCATGGGGAAGTACATTCTCATGAGCCATGTTTCATTTTTTCCATGGAGCGGTTTTGGAGATAGAGGGGCAAAGTTTTTCGTTTTTTTACAAGATGGCACTTGTACCACGTGACATATGACGTCATATTTATCATTAAAAATTATACAGGAGGAGTCACTCTCATGGTGAAAATTGTGTCCATTGGACCAACAATTGCAGAGAATTTTTTTTCATAATGACCAGATCAACCATTGCATTTGTCAAATTCTGACATCATAATGAAGGCACCAATGACATCATCATGAACATATCTTTTCCCCATGGGGGTACTTGATAATGAGCCATGTGTAATTTTTGTCCATGGAGTGGTTTCGGAGATATAGAGGTGCAAAATTTTTCTGTTTTTCCAAGATGACTCCTGAACCACTTGACGTATGATGTCATAATTATGAAAAAATATTCTGCAGGAGGAGTCGCACCTTCGTGGACATTTCATGTCAATCGGACCAACAATTGCAGAGAATTTTTTTTTCATACTTAGCAGATCAAGCGTTTCACTTGTCGAATTATGATGTCCTAATGAAGGGACAGATAACATCATCATTAACCTATCTTACACTTCTGGTGGAAAGTTTTAGAACACCCCCATTTTTCCAGTTTTTATTGAAATTTAAGCAGTTTAATGTTTCAGTGCACTCTGAAATTAAAGCAGAGAACAAACAAGTATCTCTCCCAAGTATCTCTCCCTGGTTACTCCTTCTTACGGTATGACAGACCTGAGCCTCGTCCTGGTGGAGGTGTTGCTCTCTTCATCAAAGACTCTATTCCTCACTCTCCCTGCACTGCTCTCACTCCCCCACACCCTCAGGAATACCTCTGGCTTCGGCTTCCCCTCCACTCCCACCTCATGTTTATATGTGTACTGTACCGTCCACCGAACAGTGATGACTCCATCTACACCTCACTCTCCGAAAACATGGACCATCTTCTATCTTCTCATCCAAACTCTCTCTTCCTCTTATGTGGCGACTTCAATTGTCATCACGCCAGTTGGCTAGGTGTGGGTACCTCTCTCACCTGCCATGGGACATCAGCAAAAGCTTTCTGTGACTCATTGGGACTGACTCAATCGGTCAACTTCCCGACGCGGATCTCAACCAATGGTACTCCATCTCTTCTGGATCTGATTTTGACAAATTTCCCTGACAATATCTGCTGCTCTTCCTTCGCTCCAATTGGTTCTTCTGACCACGTCCTTGTTAAAGTGGACATCTCTCTGGCTGTTATCAGAGAACCACCTCACCGCCGTCGAGTCTGGCATTTCACTCAAGCCGACTGGCAGGGTCTCCGAGCAGCCATCAAACTTACAGACTGGTCTCCTATCACTACTTTCTCAAACATCAACTCATCCTGGGAATTCTTTCAAAGAAACTTGCTCTCCCTCATGCGCAGATTTATCCCCTCTCGTGTTCAGTTGTCTTACCCTTCCTCCCGCCCTTGGTTTACTGAAGCTTGTGGCGAGGCAGTTGTCCTGAAACAACTTGCCTTTGCCTCATGGAAAGCAAACCCAACTGAGGGCAATCTCAGTTCTTTCCACAAAGCTCGGAACAAGTGTGTATCTACCCTCAGGAGAGCCAGAAAACAACATCTTTCTCATCTCAAGTCTGAACTCTCAAACCTCTCTCCCTCCTCAAAATCCTGGTGGCGTTTAATCAAATCTGTTTCTGGTGTATGTTCCCCCTCCATCCCCTCCCTTACCTCAAATGGCCGCACTGCTGATTCCACACGTGATAAAGCTGAATGTCTAAACTCGGTGTTTGCAGCTAAATCTTGTGTCCCAAACCCATCACTATCTCTACCCACTTTACCCAGTCGCACCCAACTGTCCCTGGACTCTGTATCCTTTTCTCCTGACAAGGTGGAGAGCTTGCTTTCAAACCTCGAGTCAGATTCTGCAACCGGTCCAGACGGCATCAGCCCACGTGTCCTCAAAGCCTGCTCTTCTGCTCTTGCTCACCCTCTCTCTGTTCTATTCACCCTCTCATTTTCCCAAGGTCATCTGCCATCTGCTTGGAAATCTGCTAACATCACTGCCCTGCATAAAAAAGGTGCAAAAACAGATCCCTGTAACTACAGACCAATCAGCCTTCTCCCAATCATCAGCAAGGTTATGGAATCCATCATCGCTTCAGACATGAAATCCTTCCTCTTCTCCAATGGCTTGATTTCCAATCATCAATTTGGTTTCAGACCAGGTCACTCTACCCTGGATATGCTGCTACTGCTCTCCCATCAATGGATGGAGGTCCTCAATGCCAGACAGGAAATCCGAGCCGTATCCCTGGACATATCACGTGCTTTTGACACAGTCTGGCACCCTGCCCTACTCACCAAACTCTCTTCCCATGGTATTCAAGGCCATCTCCACTCATGGCTCGCAGACTTCCTCTCCTGTCGCAGTCAACGTGTGGCCCTAAATGGAGTTCTTTCATCCCCTCTTCCTGTGCAGGCTGGAGTTCCTCAAGGTAGCGTTCTGGGCCCTGTTCTTTTTCTGGTTTTCATCAATGATCTCTCGGACTCTCTGGAAAATCCTCTATTTCTCTTTGCCGATGACTCCACCCTCTGCCGTACCATCTGTCATCCCTCAGAGCGGCAAGCAGCAGCTTCTTCGCTCACTGCAGATCTGGATAAAATCACAAACTGGTCCAACACGTGGAACATGTCTTTCAATCCACACAAATCTCACACTCTCACTATGTCTCTTCGAAAGGACCGTTTAGAAAACCCCGCCATCCACTTTCTCAACAATCCTCTGGAAGAAGTCTTTTCTTTCAAGCTTCTGGGTCTCACTATCTGCCATGACCTTTCCTGGGAAAGTCACATTTCCAACCTTGCCTCAAAAGCCAGTCGCCGACTGGGAATCCTCCGTCGTGCAAAGTCCTTCCTCGGCCCTCTTGAGCTCCTGACTACTTACAAAGCTTTTGTCCGTAGCCTGATGGAGTACTGCTCTCCCCTCTGGGCTGGTGCTCCTGCCTCCCACCTTTCTCGGCTTCACGCTGTCGAAACCAGGGCTTTTAAGATCATTGGCATCTCCCGCAATGAAGCTGAGTCTTTGGGCCTCTCACTCAATCACCGCAGGTTGGTCGGTGGTCTTTCTGTCTTCTACCGACTCCTCTCCAGCCTTGCCCCCTGCTCTCTCTGCGATTTGTCCCAACCACATTTCCACAAGGCGCTCAAGGTCCGCCAACAACCCCCTTCTGGTAAAACTACCAAAATCACGAATCACTGCTCATCTTCACTCTTTCATTCCTCTTTTTCCCGCCTTTGGAATAAACTTCCTCACTCTATTCTTTCCCATTCTTCCCTCCAGGCTTTCAAAACAGCTGTTCACCACCACCTCTTATCTTCCCCCATCCAAATCCTCGATCTTTTCTACCCCCGATAATCCACCCAAGCCCACTTCCTTCAATTCTCCTGCTTTCCTTCCTGAAAGTCCCTGTAATGTCCATCTTCTCTTCGCCACGTTCCCCGTCCCATCCCCATCCCTCTCCCTTCCACAGTTCACCTAATGTGTCTGTTCCCCACTGTTTTGTCCCTTCCACTCCCGCCCCTCTTGTCTCATGCCTCCTTGCTGTGAGTTGTGTGTTAGCTCTCATACGAGCCTCGACCAAGGTATACAAAAAAACAAAAAAAAAACAAACAAGCAGTCATAGACTGCTACGTATGAAATCGTCAACTTGACCTCTGGCCTTGTCGAAAAAAAGCTGTCTCTCGAGAAGGTAGCGACGCAAACCAGAAGTTTCTACGATGATTCTGCACCAAACCATCAAAAATCGTAACGTCGACCGAAGCAAAAATCTCCATTTCTCCATGCAATTATTTAATATTATTTTATCAAAGTCACAAAACCGTAATATTCGGCCATCCACCAACAATCGTTCCATAATCCGACGGCTTAGCGAGTCAGGCATGCGATGATAACCTTTATTGGGATAAAAATGACTTTTAAACACCGTCTTTATTGAAAACACCGTCAGCGTGCACACTGAAAACCTTTACATGACTCAACGACGCCTCTGCTCGAGCGCGCTGCACCACGTGACGAGCCGTGATGTGGCGAGTGAAATATTTTTTATACAATCTTAAAACGTCTCCAAAACATCTGATTTTTACCATAATTTCGACAACCCAGTGTTAAGCGTCCAAAGCGATCGCAAAAACTGAAGACAAAATTCAAAGCGAAGTTAAAACGAACGCGTAACGTTGACCGAAGCAAAAATACTCCATTTCTTCACATGAAATTACGGAATTATGTTTGACCTCACTGTGACCTTGACCTTTGACCGATTTTGACCAAAATCTAATCAGCGCGAGCCATCACGCTCCTCCTCCATGTTTGACAGTTGGTGTCACACACTGAGGAACCATCCTTTTGCCAACTCGACGGCGTACAAAAACCCTGCGTGATGAACCAAAGACTTCAAATTTTGATTCATCGTTCCATAAGACCTTCTTCCAGTTTTCAGTCGTCCACTGGCGGTGCTTTATGGCCAAGGCAAGCCTCATTTTCTTATTTTGCCATCTTAGCCATCTTTCAATTCTTGACTCTGACTCTACTGCTGGATCGGACAACATCAGGTCACGAGTTCTAAAAAACTGCTCTCCTGCTCTTGCACTTCCTCTCTCTCTGGCATTTTCACCCTGTCATTTGTGCGAGGTAATCTTCCATCTGCTTGGAAATCCACCAACACCACTGCATTAACTAAAAAAGGGTGAAAAAACAGATCCCCTCAACTACAGACCGATCAGCTTAATTCCAGTCATCAGCAAGGTGATGGAATCCATCATTGCAGTTGATATGGATTATCTTCTTTTCTCAAACAACCGAATCTCAGATCGCCAATTTCGCTTCAGATCATTTCACTCCACCTTCGACAGACTGCTTCTTCTCACCCAACTCGGATGGAGGCCCTCAATGTCAGACGTGAAATGAGGGCCGTCTCTCTGGATATAGCTCATGCTTTTGATACTCTGTTCACCTGCACTCATTCGATCCTCTTTTTTCCCACCTGTGGAATAAACTTCCACATCCTCTTCAATCTCATTCTTCCCTCCCGGTCACCAAGACAGCTGTTCACCACCATCGAGCTAGATCATCCCCAGTCCAAAACCATGATCATTTGTGCCTTCATTCACCCCAATTCCCACTCCAGCCCAGTCTCTCCCCCTTCCAAATTTCCAGTTTTCCATCCTGAGAGTTCCCTCCTGTATCCATATTGTCCAACCCATGCATCTTCTGCTGCCCCCCATTTCTCCCCACACCCATTGTTTGTCTGCCTCTCTCGATCTTGGCCTTTGTCTCTACTGTTATTGTTTCCCTCCTTTCTCCCTGCTGTTCATTTTGTCCTGTTGCGCCCGACAGGACAAAATGAACAGCTGTTGTTGTTTGTTGTTGTTGTTGTTGTTGTCCAACAATTGTTGTCCATATTGTCCAACAAAAATGTTGTTGTTTGTTCAGTGCATTCGTACTAACTCTTCCACGAGCATCGACTATGTACACCAAAAAGTAACCTTTGCTTGATTGCAAAAATAAATTGTTTTATTAAACTACACTGCAAAACCAAAATGTAGCAACAATGTGAATCATGGAGGATTTGACTCGATATCAATTGGGCTGTTGAACAATGCAGTATCGCACAGCTCTGATATTATCTCACCTTTTTATCTTGAAATTAAACGGGTGTGCAATTTGTTGGATTTCCTCCACATGTCCATCAGTCAGTTACGTACATCCCTGATAAAACAATCATATTTTACAAATCACTTATAATTGTTTTCTTTTGAAATTATGCCTCAATTCATTTCAAACATGCTGAATTACTAATTCAAAAACAATGTTGCTTCAATGAAAAGCCATTCCTATTAAATGCAACAAACAAGAGATGTTGTTGATACTTACCTCGAGCATGTCAAGCTGTGACCATTGACCGTTTTGTTTCACGTGAGTTGAAAGGGTGCTCAAGCCCCAACTTCGGAATTGGACTTTGTTGAGTTAGTTAGGGCACGAATTTGTAATATGACCAGCATGTCAGCATTATTCACCAACTCTTTGAAAAGACAATTCATCCATTGGGACCACACTCTGTGCAGAGCATTGGTGCTGCCTCAGCTGTCTCCTTGGCTCTTGGGCACAATCCTGGATGAGTCGCCACTCCGCCAGTCTACCAGCAAGCAAGCACTCATTTTACCGACCTCAGAAGGATGACAGGCAGATTTAACCCTACCTGGTATTGAATCAACAGCCAAGTGAGATTTGAACTCAGGATCCTTGGATCCCAAGCCCATGACCCAACCATTAAGCCAACACCAGACATATTTGAAAAGACACCACGGGATATTTAACATCAACCAGAAGTCAATTCTGGAAGATGGGCCCTTAACCCACAACTCATGGTCATTTGAGAGATGGAAAACATTTTGATACAATATTCTTGCTTGCAAAGCACCAATCTGACAGATTATAGTTGAGTCAAGAATTGAACTTAGAGTAGACAGGTAAAAGATAAGTGCACTTCCTCTGTGCCATCCTCTTGGTTTACAAACAAGAGGGAGCCGCAAACAATTGATCCCATATATGTCTGGTGTTGGCTTAATGGTTAGGGTGGTGAGCTTGGGATCTGAGCATCCTGAGTTCAAATCCCACTCAGCTGTTGAATTAATACCAGGTGGGGTTGACTCTGCCTGTCATCTTGAGGTCGGAAAAATGAGTTTTAGCTTGCTGGTATCCTGTGTTGGAGTGGCGACCCATCCAGCATTGTGCCCAATAGCCAAGGAGACTGCTTTGGCAGCACCGACACTCTGCACAGAGTATGGTACCAATGGATGCAAATTAAACCCATCTGAAAACAAATATATACTTTTGAAAGAAAGGAGAGTTTACAACAAACAAATTCTCATGTGAGCATTTCCCAAACAGTATTAATATAACAGAGCAGAAGTTTAAAATCCCTTTCCCCACTTCACTCCATCCCCCTTTCCTCCTCATCTGCTCAATCTCCCTTATCTTTTTCTTCCTGTCCATTCCAATGCCGTCGTCTTCCTTCTGTTTTTTTTCTATTACATTCTCAACTCGGCACCCCTCTCTCAATTGTACTATTGATCTTGCCGTATTTTAAAAAGTGCCAGATTTACACCTTGTCCAAAAATAAGAATGACACATTACATGCCTGATATCGTCATGGACAAAATGACGAAGAATAAAACTGATGGATAAAATGTTTTCGAATGAAGAATGAGGATCTTATGAAAGTGAGAAAAGAAGGTAAAAGGAGCATATTTTGTGTTTGAGAGAAATTGTGCATAAACTTGTTTCCCGCTCAGACTTAAAGGATATGAAACTTCAGGTAGAAACAGATATTTACGAAAAACTTTACAAATCACAAAGAGGATGTATTTGTGAAAAATGTAAGTTTGACCATCTTGTACAAATAGTAAAAAAATTAAGCAAATGGTGAATAACAATGTTTCACTAATCTGTTCCCGTCTCACAGACATCGATGAATGCAAACTTGGAACCTCAAACTGCAGAGGGAAGAACGAAATTTGCACAAACACCATCGGCCTGTACCAATGTGACTGTGAAAATGGGTATTATCGCATCAACAGCAGCTGTGTGGGTGAGGAATAAATTCCTGTTCAATCCTGCTTTCCCGCATCTGTTTTTTACAGAATCGAATTTAAATATAAAACTCAGGGATTGCTTAATTACCTTTGATTCATAGAAGAAAAACAGCATCAACTTGATTGAAAAGATTGTAAAATCTAAAGAAAAACAATCAATTGGATATTTTGTCTGAAAAATGTGAAATTTTTGGTTTTACAAACTTTGCAGGAACATACTATCGAAAATGAACGCACTTTCCTTCTCCCTTCCTCTCTCCCTTTCTTCCCTTTCAAACTTCCCTTCCCTTTCTTCCCTTCCCTTTCTTCCCTTTCTCTCTTCTCTTTCTACTTCCCTTTCTCTCTCCCTTTCGTCCACACTTTCTCATTGCCTTCCCTTTATATTCATCGTTTTTACTCGTCATCATTATTATTTCGCTCCTCACCTCTTCCTCTTCGTACCTGTGTCATTCATCCCTTCATAACCTATCCTCACCCACTTTGAACTATTTCTATTGGGAAGGCAGATGCCAAATCAAAACAGGCAAGGGCAACGGACCTCACTCCAAAACCAGTCCACAGACAAAATTAAACACGACTGCATAACCTCCTGCTTTGTGCACCATAACTGCCCGGCTGAGCATGGCAAGGTACAGCCAATGGCAAGTCCACCTTCCCTGCCCTCTACCTCTCCTATAAACACCCACTTCCATGGCATGCAGTTAAACAGTCAACAGTTAGGTGAGGTATGGGAGCTTGTGCTGGAGCAACCCTTCACTGCGTCCACTTTCCGTCGGTACTCCAAGGGCCTCCATCTGGCCATCGTCAAGGCAGATGCTTGGCCCATCCCCAACTCCTTGAAAGGCCATTCAACCTGCTGAAACCTCGAGGCAAGCGGTCATCACGTTGGCCTTCACCACTCACGAGGCTCCTTTGCTGACAGAATCTGGTAAGCAGGATAAGTGTCAGGAAATCAAGTCACATGTCCGTACAGCCGCAGCTGATGCTCACGGTCTATGCAGGTTACAAATCTCATTTGAGTCTCTCTCAGATTTTTAAAAGAGACCAGGTACAAATGAGTTAAGTCTTCATCTCAGATCCTTTGTCAGAGTCCAAGTGTCACATCCTGAGAACAAGACTGGAAGCACCAAGGACCTGTAGATTTGGACTTTTGTCCTCCTGCACAGGTACCGATAGCACCACACTCCATGATCCAGTGAATCCTTGACTCCCCAGACCTGACCCAGATATCTATTGACCTCTGGCTCACAACCTGCGGATACAAGAATAACACTGCCAAAGTAAGTGAATCGCTCCGTGTCCTCAACATCCTCACCACAAACAGGTGCAGACAAGATGACAGCATCCAAGATGTCACTGAAGGCCTGGATCTTTGTTTTCACCCAGGAACCCCCATCGTCTTAAATTTGGAATTTACATTCCAGATAAGGTATTGTTATCTTCGTGTGCCGTCCATCCGTGCGTCTCCTTTTTAGATTTCTCAGGCCAAACCGCTTGGCCGATCCGGCTGAAATTGTGCAGCAACGTTCCTCTCCTGACCAGTAACAGGAATTGCAAAGCTTGTTCTGTTCACATGACTTAAAGAAAATCAAAATGTCCGATTTAGTAAATTTCTTCAAAACTATTCTTCTCCAGATCCATCAGTCAGAATCTGACCAAATTTGCATCACAACATTAATACACGGTCCTAATGTTAAATTGCGGAGGCCATGCTGATCACGTGACCGGAAGTGTGTCAAAATGGTGGTCACGCAAATTCCTTTCAAAATCTTCTTCTCTCAACCCACCTTTCAGAATGTTAACAAATTTGATTTTCAACATTATGGGAGAATATGGATGACATATTTTTGAAGTCACGTGGATCAATTTACTAGAAGTGTGTCAAAATGGCCGACTTAGTCAACTTTTTGGAAAATCACGTTAATTCCTTTCAAAATCTTGTTCTCCAGACCCACCAGTGAATGCTACAAAATTTGGGTGACAGCATTAGGTCAGGGCCCAGATAAGCTACAGGTCCAGTGGTCCGATTTTCCGAATACCTTCAAAGTTTTTGATCATCTTGCATTATTTTTCTTTCCTTCATGTTCTTACCATTTGAAGAGCACAATATTTTGCCACATTTGATACATGTATGGTGTTGTGTAAATAAATGTTACATCCTTTTTTGGAACTCCATCAATTTGGCTTCAAAACGCCTTGCAAAACGAAGCATCACTTGCTCATTCCAGCATGTTCGGTCTGCTTTAAGTTTGCTCCATTTCCACTCCAGATTATTTGATAATTCAGGGTGAACGATCTATATGAAAGTAGATCTGCATGTTGGACCTTGGATCTTGGATCTTGGAGAGACAACACCTCACTCTTTTTTGTTGCTTTGCTGGAGAAAGATCACACCAGGACACGCGAATACCATCTCCCGACCATCTTACCTCATCGCCATTTCTCCTTATTGTCATTGTTCCGCAACGACTCGGACTTTTCCGTGTGCCACACCATCTCGTATGACATTAATGACTATGGATTCTTTAAGTAACAATGTTTTACAATTTATTGTCACCTCGTTCTCAACAATAAATCCCTGGATAAACATCGCTCGCTGCACCTTCAGTATCATAAACAATTGTACTTTTATTCATGAGAAATCGATCACGAAATCAGATTTTGTTGCCATCTTCTGAGAGCAGAATTTCCTTGATAGTTGTCGTTTTTATGACAGTACAATGGAGTCCAATAATTTTTAGTGCAATCTCTCGTAGTCCTTTCAAAGTTCTCGGTTCCTCATTCTCAAAGATAGCGATTTGAACATGCTATTTGAACATGTTTCACTTCCTATCTTTTCTCCTGGACTGCAGAACCCTGACGAAAAGATGGACATTCATTTTTATAGAGGCCGCCCCTATGGGCAGCACCCAAGAGGCAGCTCGGTCAAGGAGGACAAAGAGGAATGGTTAGATGGATGCATATGAGTCGAGACTGGAGAGGTGGGTCAAGAGTCCACAAGGAGGAGGATGGAGACCTCACTTGGTGCAGAAGCCTCATGTGGGATCTACCCAAACTGCGATCACCCTGTGTTTATGGAGGGTCTGCAGGAAAAAGGACAAAGTGGACCACGTGGCCAAGTCGAAGGCCGACCCATCGATGGCCCTTCTTGTTAGTGGCTCTTGTCGCCCTCCTGGTCTGAAGAGTTGACACCATTGAGTCTGGAGTGGTGCTGAGGTGTCATCAACCAAACGGCTATCTCCTTGGGTTAACCTGAGGTGGTCCTTTCAGGTGGGTACCTGCAATGTCCTACTCCTAAGAGAGGGTGATCATCTGTCTCTGTTATCAACTGAGCTCAGATGTTTGGATATCGGTATTGCAGCACTCTGAGGTTCGGAGAAAGGATTGCAGTGAGATCATGGCGGGTAGTTACAAATATTATTGGTCTGGTCATTCTGATGGTTACCATGCCCAAGGAGTTGCTGTAGCTGTGTCCAATAATATGACTCCAATGATAATTGAGGTTACACTGGTCAAACAGCGTATTATGAGATGAAGGATTCATCACTCCTTGGGTGTCATTTCCCTGGTCTCTGGATATGCTTCGACTGAGGCGAATGATCTTGCCGTAAAGGACGCGTTCCATGCTGTGCTCGAGTCTGTTGTTGATCAGTGCCCCAGCTGAGATACTCTTCTTATCTTGGGGGATTTCAATGGATCGAATGGCACTGACAGGGATGGCTATGAGACATGTTTGTCCCCATGGGTCTGGAACTATGTACCAGAAGAGCACTAAGTTCCTTGACTTTGAAAGAAGGCGTAGACTTTGGGTGGCTGGTTCATGGTTTCAGTGCCCATATCCTCATTGCTGGACTTGGCATTCCAACGCTGGTGGTGTGGCAAAGGAAATTAACCATGTAATCGTTGATGGTTGTTGGAGGATGATCCAGAACTGCAGGGTCCACCGGAGTGCTCAGTTCCTCAATGCTGACCACAGGCTTGTTGCAACTCTGAAGTTGCAATTTAAATCTGGGAGAATAGTACCATCCCAGCCTCGGCTTGATGTTGGCAAGCTCAAGGATGAGATGGTAGCTGAGGAGTTTGCAAGCAGGCTGTGTGGAGATTTGGGGGGTCTGGGTGCTTTGGGAGATCCTGAAGAGTTGTGGAGTGCCTTCAAGACCACCATCCTTGATGTTGCGGGTGGATGTCTTGGAACTCACCATCGGGTGAAGAAGAAGTCCATCTTTCTTCTTTGTTTGTTTGTGTGATTGTTTGTCTGTTTGTCTGCACAGAATGTACTGACAGAGGCCACAGTCACGACCTCGTGGTTATGCTGAAAACCGCTCTTATACGGGCACATTCGTCGCAGGTGCGGACCACCACACCCCCAGCACCCCTGGAAATCCACCTCGCTCCCGTTGCATCGATGCGGCTTCCGCCGCCAGAACCTCGCCCTCGGAACTCGAAGAAAGCATCGAAGGGAGCACCGGCACACCTGGAGGTACGAACTGGAGATCCAGCCCTAGGTGCGTCAGCCAGTCCCGACCCAAAAGGGCAGGCCCCTCCCCTCGCACCACGAACACCGAGAGCAGGGCGCTTCGACCTCAGTAGCGAACCGAGACGTCGGCCATCGCAAGCGGTGCAATCGCTTCACCGGTGTACGTGCACAGCGACAAGGTCGTCTCGACTAGGCGAACACCGCGAAGACCACGAGCCGCCCGCTCGCCCATGACCGACACTGCAGCCCCGGTGTCCACGCAAAACACGGTCGGCTCGCCATTCACTTCGACCTCCACCGTGAACGGTGTCGTCACCTCCGGACCAATGGAAAACAGACTCAACATTGGTTGCATCTCCTGCTCCGGCCCGCCGGCATCGCCATGCCCCGGCTGCAGGCCGCTCTCCAGGTCACTGGGGTCCTCCCGCACCTCGCCATCCAAGACCCCAACAGAGGCCCCCGCCATCCGACACACACGCTTCAAATGTCCCACCTTGTGACAATGCAAACACACGGTGTTCTTATACGGGCACATTCGTCGCAGGTGCGGACCACCACACCCCCAACACCCCTGGAAATCCACCTCGCTCCCGGTGCGACCGTGCTGCGGTGCGCGCCCCCAGCCCGCACCGCCAGACGCGCGTGCGACCCGCGGCACCTGGGTCATCGTGCGGACCCCAGGATGCGCGACCTGTGGCACTTGGGTCATCGCGTGAACTCCGGGATGTGCGACCTGCGGCACCTGGGTCATCGCGTGGACCTCGGGATCAGCCGACATGCCCCAGCTGGAGCCACTCACTATGTCCTGGCCAGCGATCGTGCGGACATCCGTGAGTGTCTGCTCAATAGACGAAGCAGTCCCGACCGCCGAGTCGAATGTGACATCGGTCATCCGCAGGATGGCTGCTACCATCTTCATGTCTCGCAGACCAGAAAAAAAACGATCTCTGAGTCGTGCCGGACGCTCCTCTGCCGTGAACTTGCAAGGCACGGCCGAATGCTTCACCTGTGCTACGAAATCTGCAACGTGCTCCTCGGCACCCTTCGCGAGGTGATCGAACTGGTACCGCGCGAGCTGCAATGACTTTTCTGGCGCCAAGTGGGTCTTCATTTTCGCCACGATGTCCTGAAACGATAGCCCGTCATCACTGGGCTTATCTGGAGCCACCAAATCACTCAGCAGCCGGTAGTGCTCCGTTGATAGCGAGGCGAGCAAGATCGACTTGCGTTTGTCTTCATCATCTACATCATTCGCGCGGAAGTAGCAACCCAATTGTTCAGAAAACAACTCGAAGTCATCTCCCCCGAAAACGGGCACGCGTCCGTGCGCCGTGCCCCGACCTTCTGCCATGCTCGTGCTGGCGAGACCCTTGGCTCCGTAGCCTGGAACCGCACGGGTTATTCGCTGCCGATCCGAACGCCACCACCCTGCACACGCCGATCCGAAGATCCTCGTCAGCCAACTGTAGTGTCGTGGTAGAGATGCTTAGCAGGCAGACACGAGGGGGGAACAGTCGAGCCGGGCTGTGTTGCACAAGCGGGAGCGCGGGCGTACTTTGCCCACCACTCTCCTTTATTACGCACTCAGTACACACACGAGCCGTGGCGACTACGGCATCCACTACAACGCCTCAGGCGGCGCGCACTCCTTATATCCCTGGCAGACATGATGATCACGCCGACCACTCCCCCACCACCATGCCCTGCCCCGCAGGCCCGCAGGCTATACCACAGCCAGGATCAGGACTTGTTATCATTTTTCAACCGAGTTCCTCCATAAAGTGTGTATAATTAGAATGTGAGTACGTCTCCAAAGTATGTATGGTACAATTGGAATGTGAGTATGTCCACAGAATAAGTATTATAAAACCACACTGAACAAGTCTGGATGAAGGTATGCAATCTTTGATTGCTTGTTCTCGTTATTTAGTTATTCCATGTTATACTTACTACCCTCATTGCAGTTCAAGTTCCCTATTGTTTCTCAGCAAACTGTTTTTCCAGTCTCAAAATAATTTGTTTAACAAGCATTAAAAATTCTACTTGTCGAATTTTACATTTCACAAGGAAATGCTGTATCTTTCATGTTTAAATAACTAAATTCACTGAATTAAAATGTGCTGCCATAATTTTGAAAAAATTGCTTTCATGTTCCACAGATGTGGATGAATGCAAAGGGAACAATGATTGTCATTCCAATGCAACCTGTTCCAATATGGATGGTGGCCATAACTGCACCTGCAAGGGAGGATTTGCTGGCAATGGATCGGTTTGCACAGATGTTGATGAATGTGAAAGTAGCATCAACGATTGTGATCCGAACACCACGTTGTGTGTAAATGGAATTGGAAATTACCTGTGTGAATGTCGCACTGGATATGGAAACCTTTCTGCAGGAAAATGTGAAGGTAAGGTTTTCGGGAAATATTTTGGGGGGTGGGGGGAGGGGTGGGGGGAATGGAATATAATCAAACTCCCATTGTTTATCAAGTTTGCTGCAGCAAAGTTATTCAGAAGAGATGCTTTCTGTCTGCAATTATCGGTAACTTTAAAGATCCCATGGGAGCTCACAACACTGCTGCTCCAAATTCTTCATAATCGTTCCCGTTATTTGGGTGCCATCTTGACTTTTATTTGTTTTTATGCGACCAGTAGTCGGGACAGCCCACGTGGCATTGCGAGGGTTAAACTACTTCCTTTTGGATGGTGGATGAAAGTCGTGCTCATTACAGACGGCACACTCACAAATCACAATCACAGAGCCAAATGACATGAATAGTGAAACATATGTTGGTGAATTAACATGCATTATGGTCAGACACATGGGCAATTAACATGCACATGGGCAAGAAGACACATGGGTGACAGGATCACATAACTTCTGGTTCTGGGATTTTTTCACATGTTGCTCAAATCTGGAGCTGCCATTTCCACCTCACCAAAGCTGAGTTTTCCAAACTGGATTAGTCGTGTCGCATTATTCGTCTAACTGTTATTGTTTGATCCCGTTCAATATTTAATATTAATGCGATCATTGTTTTGGCCCTTTTGTTTCATATTGTCAAAGCCTGAATGGCCTTCCCTCAGATAGAAAGTGTATCTTGCTTTTATCCTGGGTATTTTCCCAGGTTGCATGCTTCCATTTCCACAACACTACCCCATTTCCTGTCCTCGTTTGTTAATATCAAAATAAACCAACAAACAACAACAATCAGTCATATACTGGTACTTACGAAATTGTCAACTTGACTTCTGACCTTGTCTGCTAACAGCTGTCTCGAGAGAAGGTAGCGACGCAAACCAGAAGTTTCCACGGTGACTCTGTACCAAACCATCAAAAATCGAATGTTTGACCTTACTGTGACCTTGACCTTTTACCGATTTTGACCAAAATCTAATCAGCACTGGCCATCAACCTCCTGAATTACGTGGTGTAATTTGACATTGGTAGGTTTTTCCGTTCTCGAGTTATCGTGCCTACAAACAAACACACAAACACACACACACACACAAACAAACAAACACACAAACAGAGGGCGGAAGTCATCTCAAAAGTCATCCCCCAACTCGAAAGGACGCCGGGGCGAGCGTGATGACGTCAGCGCGCACACGCAAAACCTTTACGTGACTCAACGACGCATCTGCTCGAGCGCGCTGCACCACGTGACGAGCCCTGACGCGGCAGGTTAAATATTTTTTATACAATCTTGAAACGTCTCCAAAACATCCGATTTTTACCAGAATTTCGACAACCCAGTCTTAAGCGTCCTCAGCGATCGCAAAAACCGAAGACAAAATTAAAACCGAAGTTAAAACGAACTCGTAACGTCGACCGAAGCAAAAATACTCCATTCTCCACAGGAATTTACAGAATTATTTCATATTATTTTATAACACTGAAAATTTTTAAACAGCCATAACTCGACGAATTGACACACAAATTCCGCTGAACTTAGTCGATCTTCCAAATTCACGCTCCGTCAACAATACCTGTGGTAACTTTTCTCGAGTTATCATGTTTTTGATGTTTGACCTCACTGTGACCTTGACCTATGAACGATTTTGACCAAAATCTAATCAGCGCCAGCCATCACCCTTCGGAATCACGTG
This sequence comes from Eptatretus burgeri, assembly GCF_056783735.1. Taxonomy (NCBI): domain Eukaryota; kingdom Metazoa; phylum Chordata; class Myxini; order Myxiniformes; family Myxinidae; genus Eptatretus; species Eptatretus burgeri. Next base: position 92,034,034 of record NC_140970.1, read on the forward strand.
GTGTAATTTCACATTGGTAGATTCTTCCGTTCTCGAGTTATCCTGCCTACAAACACACAAACACACAAACAAGCAGTCATAGACTGGTACTTACGAAATCGTCAACTTGACCTCTGACCTTGTCTAATAAAAGCTGTCTCCAGAGAAGGTAGTGACGCAAACCAGAAGTTTCTTCGATGATTCTGTACCAAACCATCAAAAATCCAATGTTTGACCTCACTGTGACCTTGACCTTTGACCGATTTTGACCAAAATCTGAGAAGCACAAGCCTTCACCCCTGGTGTAATTTGACATTGGTAGCTTCTTCCGTTCTCGAGTTATCGTGCCTAGAAACAAACAAACACACACACAAACAAACACACACACACACAAACAAACACACAAACAGATGACGGAAGTCATCAATATACTTACGAAATCTTTAGATTTGGTAACAAACAGAGTCCGGAAGTGATCAATATACTTACGAAATCTTTAGACATGTATATATATATATATATATATAGATATATATATATATATATATATATATATATATATATATATATATATAAATATATATATATATATATATATATATATATATATATATATATATATATATATATATATATATATATATATATATATATATATATATATTCTTCACTCTCGATGGTAGTCATGGAATACTTACCCTGCGCAGTCTTAAGGCACTGTCACACCTTGACGTTTTAGCCAGCAATGGCAACGTATAAAATGTATGTAAAACGTTGTCGTACGCTGAAGTTTTGAGTTTTTTTTTAAGTTTTGGTCGAATTAATTACGTGTTGGTCGTATGCATAACATATTAGCCACGGGAACAGAACGTTTCGTTGTCTTCTCAATAACTTATACCAACGAATGCTTCGCCTGTTGTCGGCGTTCACAACAAATGCCCAATGATAGTTTAACTTTGGCATAGCTTGCTGCACGTATCGCCGACGAACTCGTGGCGAAGCCTGTTAAATACCTGCCGCACGCCGATTTAAATCATAACTGCCTGAAACTTGGAAGTGTCAACATCGCAGTCACACCTTGACGATTTAGCCAGCGTATGCCGACCTATGAAAAATGTGTCTAAAACGCTGGCACACGTCGAATATGGTATGGGTAAGTTGTGTATACGTTAGGAGCATGCTGAAAAACAATGAAGTCCGCTGTCATATTCCGTGGTACGTCTAGTACGTCGTGAAATTTCAGGCATGCTGAAAATTTTATGACGTACTCGACGTATGGCTCTCAAGTTCCGCATACGCTGGCATAAGTTCTTGGCACGCTCCGCGATCGTTGACACACGTCGGACACACGCTACTTGTAAGTTACTCATAAGTCGACACACGTCGAGGTAATGTTTGGCATACCCGAAACTTAATTTTTAACCTATGAGTAACGTGCTTTGAACTGATGAGGAGCGTGCTTTGAACCTATGTGTAACGTATCTCAAACGCACATTGTCGTATGTAGACGAATTTGATTGACGTCTTCCGGACGACCACAGAACTTACTGAACGTGTTTCTAACTTACATCTACCGTATAATGGCGATTTGGCAGCATTTAGGATAGAAACAAATGGGCTTCACAAGAGGAACCGGTCAGTGTTCCAGACTCCATGTTGAGTAGATGTCAATGTAAGTAGTATCAGAAGCAGTAGTATTCGGTGAGCGTGTTAGTAGTAGTAGTAGTAGTAGTAGTAGTAGTAGTAGTCGTAGTAGGAGGTCCATGTCAGTCGTAGTAGGTGAGCGTGATGGGGAGGGTGTGGGTGATGATGGATCCTCGTTGCGTCCACGAATAGGAGACTACTTTGCACCATTGTTCGATGTTTTTTTCGGCTAATTTTTTTTTTCTCATTCCCACGATGAACTATTTTTTTGTTTCAGTTTTTAAAGTATTCAAAACGACTTGGAGAAATGCATAATGTACTAGTAATGAACACAGAACGCTGAGATAAAGGCCCGGTCACACCTTGACGTTTTAGCCAACGTATGCCGATTTTGGAATTTTTTTTCTAAAACGCTGGCACACGTTGAATACGTTATGGGTAAGTTTTGATAACATTAAGAGCACGCTGGCATACGTCGTAGTACGTTGCCATAAGTCGTTGTACGTTGGCTTTAAACGTTGTACTTTTCGGTTGTCCTCAAATTTTTTCATGCTTGAAATTTCACGACGTATGCCGGCGTATGACTCACACGTTCTGCTACGCTGGCCACAAGTTGTAGGCACGGTCTGCGATCGTTGACAGACGTCAACACATGCTACTTGTAAGTTAATCATAAGTTGAGACACGCCGAGGTAATGTTTAGCGTACCCGAAACTTATTTCTAACCTATGATTAACGTGTTGTTGGCACGTTACGCGATCGTTGCCACACGTCGACAGACGTTACTTTTAAGTTACTCATAGGCTGAAAGACGTCGGTATAATGGATTGTCCTTGCGTCAGCGTCCACGGCCACGGCCAGGACACTTATTTGCAGCATTCTTCAAACTTTTCTTCGGCATGACGAGGATGTTCACACTTCGATGTCTAGCTTGGCTATGATTCCAATTGTCTATCGGCAGCGTCTATTTAAAATAGTCGAGTTTGTGCGTTTTAACACGTTCAGAATAAACGCTTCTAATTCCCAAACCCCAGCGTCAAAAAAAAAAACAAAAACAAAAAAAACAAAGGCGAGTGACAGCAATTTAAATCGTTCATTGTAATCAATGAAACTAGCTGAGTGGTACCATTCCAAAGTCGTTGAGTGTAAAAAAAATCCAATTGTTGAGCGCAAGCGTCTACTTTCAATAGTGGAGATGCAGCCATTTAAATCGTTGAGTGGCAGCCTATGAACCTACCCGTGGACACGCGGACGCAAGGACGATCCATCATAACCCACACCCTCCCCCTCACACTCACCTACTACTGCCAACATGAACAAACTACTACTAATACTCATACTAATACTGATACTGATACTGATACTGTAACTGTGACTGCTGACATGGACATCGACTCAAAAAGGACTCGAAAACACTGATGGGTTCCCCTTTTATGAACACCATTTTTATATACCAATTCCCAAAACCGCTGGGAACACGTCTTTATATGGCAGTTGTAAGCGAGAAACACATTCATTTTTTTTTTTTTTTGTCGACCGGAAGACGTCATTGGAATACGTCTACATACGTCGATGTGTGTTGGGACTACGTAAATAATTGCTTCAAAGCACGTCAAACATAAGTTAGAAATAAGTTTCGCGTAAAAAAGACATTACCGCGACGTGTTTCGACTTATGAATAGCTTATAAGTAGCCTTTGTGGACGTGTGTAAGTGTCCACATATCGTGTGTAAAACTTATCCCCATCGCATGCGGAACGTGTGTCATACGCCGAGTACGTCGTAAAATTTTGAACATGTTCAAAATTTCTTGACGTACTCTACCTACTATGACTTATGATAGCGTATTTAGCGTTCTACTCGCGCATACCAAACTTACCCATACCGTATTCGACGTGCCCCAACGTTTTAGACAAACTTTTTGTTACGTCGGCATACGCTGGCAAGATCGCCAAGGTGTGACCACGATTTTGACCCTTCCATTTCTATGGCAGTTATGATTCGAATCGTTGTGCGTCAGCCTTTTAATAGGCTACGTCACGACATCGTCGGCGATGCGTGCAACGCGCTATGCCTGAGTTAGACTATCGTTGGGCATCGGTTGTGTAGGCCGACAACAGGTTCAGCATTCGTTGGTATAAGTTATCTATAACACAACGAAACGTTCTGTGTAGTTACCAATGCGTTACACATAAGACCAAGTCGCTATGAATACGTCCGAATCTTTAAAAAAAAACATCAAAAGTTCAACGTAAGCCAGCGTTTTACATAAATTTTAACACGTTGCCATCGCTGGCTAAAACGTCAAGGTGTGACCGGGCCTTAACTGATAGATAAGTTATACCAAGATCGATTAGCGTGTTTTAGGTGTCCACAACCTATGCCCAACGATAGTCTAACGTATGCAGAGCATGGCAGCGTATCGTCGACGATTACGTGAGGTTTTCTATTCATAGGCTGCAACTTCACTTTTAATAAATGCCTGTCACTCGCCTATTGTTTTTGGACGCTGGTGCTCGGCAATTGAAATCGTTTTCATTGAACGAGTTAAATCGCTTCCACAGCACTGCAGTCACGGCACCAACAGCAGCAGGCTCAGTGCCAGCCTCATGCCAGGCTCAAGCGGATCCCTGTAGAAGGTGTACTGCTTGGTTATCCTTGGACCCACTCTGGCTCGCAGCTCGTCGAACATCGCTGGGGGCATTCGCAGGAAGTTGATGAAGGAAGCATGGTCCTCGTTCCGGAGTACCACCATGAGCTGGTCATATATGCCGTAATGGCCTCGCCTCCCGATCCATGGTCTGACCCAGTTCCTTCTCCTCCGTTCACCTCTTCTTCTCCCGGCTCTATTGGCATGCAACTGGTGCAGTGTCAAATCGATGAGGTCATGTTGATGTTCGAGGACAGGTAGGTATTGTCATCTCAGCCTTGCCGTGTCCTCCATCTCTCGGAATGACATGGACATGTACTCACCATGAAGTCTAAAAAAAAGACGGGTTCCTCCTGCGAAGCCCCTTTTTATATACCAATTCCCCAAATCGCTGCCAATACGCCATTATACGGTATCTGTAAGTTAGAAACGCGTTCAGTAAGTTCAGTGGTCGTCCTGAAGACGTGAAATACGTCTACATACGTATTTGTGCGTAGGACATGCTTTGCAAATAATTCCCAAGCAAGTTACTCATCGGTTATAAAGAAGTCACGGGTACCCTAAACATTACTTTGACGCGTTTTGACGTATGAGGAACTTTCAAGTAACTTGTTGCGAAGTGTGAACAACGTTCGTGTAGCGTGCTTATAAAACGTTACTCATAGGTTAGAAATAAGTTTTGGGTACGCTAAACATTACCTCGACGTGTTTCGACTTATGAGTAACTTACAAGTAACGTGCGTCAACGATTGCATAACGTGCCTCCAACTTATGGCCAGCGAAGCGGAACGTGTGAGTCATACGCCGGCATACGTCGTAAAATTTCAAGCATGCAAAAATTTGAGGCAACCCCAAAGTACAACGTTTAAAGCCAGCGTACTACGACGTATGGCAGTGTTTTTCAGTGTGCTCTTAATGGAAACAAAACGTACCCATAACGTATTCGACGTGTGCCAGCGTTTTAGACAAATTTTTCATAAATCGGCATACGCTGGCGAAATTGTCTCGGTGTCACAGCGGCTTTAAGAAGGAATTGGTGCAAGCCAACTCTTCTGTTTTTTAAGGTTGTTTTTTTTGTTCCAATACAGCTGCCAGACTCGTGACCAATGATGTCACTTTTATCAAACCATATTTCCCATGGATAGTTGATGAATTAGTTGAAGTTTTGCATTGATCGATTTAGCGGTTGAGGAGGAGATTTTCAAAGAATTTTGCTTCGATCCAATATGGCTGCCACATTGCATTTGTCAAATTCTGACGTCATAATGAAGGCACGGTCACATAATTACCATATCTTATTCCCCATGGGGAAGTACATTCTCATGAGCCATGTTTCATTTTTTCCATGGAGCGGTTTTGGAGATAGAGGGGCAAGGTTTTTCGTTTTTTTACAAGATGGCACTTGTACCACGTGACATATGACGTCATATTTATCATTAAAAATTATACAGGAGGAGTCACTCTCATGGTGAAAATTGTGTCCATTGGACCAACAATTGCAGAGAATTTTTTTTCATAATGACCAGATCAACCATTGCATTTGTCAAATTCTGACATCATAATGAAGGCACCAATGACATCATCATAAACATATCTTTTTCCCCATGGGGGTACTTGATAATGAGCCATGTGTAATTTTTTTCCATGGAGTGGTTTCGGAGATATAGAGGTGCAATTTTTTTTCTGTTTTTCCAAGATGACTCCTGAACTACTTGACGTATGATGTCGTAATTATGAAAAAATATTCTGCAGGAGGAGTCGCACCTTCGTGGACATTTCATGTCAATCGGACCAACAATTGCAGAGAATTTTTTTTTCATACTTAGCAGATCAAGCGTTTCACTTGTCGAATTATGATGTCCTAATGAAGGCACAGATAACATCATCATTAACCTATCTTACACTTCTGGTGGAAAGTTTTAGAACACCCCCATTTTTCCAGTTCTTATTGAAATTTAAGCTGTTTAATGTTTCAGTGTACTCTGAAATTAAAGCAGAGAACAAACAAACAAGCAGTCATAAACTGGTACGTATGAAATCGTCAACTTGACCTCTGGCCTTGTCGAAAAAAAGCTGTCTCTCGAGAAGGTAGCGACGCAAACCAGAAGTTTCTACGATGATTCTGTACCAAACCATCAAAAATCGTAACGTCGACCGAAGCAAAAATCTTCATTTCTCCACGCAATTATTTACTATTATTTTATCAAAGTCACAAAACCGTAATATTCGGCCATCCACCAACAATCGTTCCATAATCCGACGGCTTAGCGAGTCAGGCATGCGACGATAACCTTTATTGGGATAAAAAATGACTTTTAAACACCGTTTTTATTGAAAACACCGTCAGCGTGCACACGGAAAACCTTTACATGACTCAACGACGCCTCTGCTCGAGCGCACTGCACCACGTAACGAGCCATGATGTGGCGAGTGAAATATTTTTTATACAATCTTAAAACGTCTCCAAAACATCCGATTTTTACCAGAATTTCGACAACCCAGTGTTAAGCGTCCAAAGCGATCGCAAAAACCAAAGACAAAATTAAAAGCGAAGTTAAAACGAACTCGTAACGTCGACCGAAGCAAAAATACTCCATTTCTCCACATGAATTTACGGAATTATGTTTGACCTCACTGTGACCTTGACCTTTGACCGATTTTGACCAAAATCTAATCACCGCGAGCCATCACGCTCCTGAATCATGTGGTGGAATTTGACATTGGTAGGTTTTTCCGTTCTCGAGTTATCGTGCCTACAAACAAACACACACACACAAACAAACAAACACACAAACAGAGGACGGAAGTCATCAATAAACTTACGAAATCTTTAGGTTTCTTTGGATTTCGTAAGTAACAATTGCAGATAAAAAAGAAATCATGGAATCATTTTGGTGAACAAAATTTAATCTAAATTTTTGACTTACCAAAGTAGCCACCTTTTGCAGATAGAACAGCCGAACATACTCGTTGCATTCTTTCTGCAATGAAAATCAAATATTGTTCGGAAAGTTCTTCCCAACACGGTTGCAGAAGTTCCCGCAAATGTGTTGCACTTGGAGCTTGCGTTGCTTTCACCTTTCTGTCCAGTTCATCCCAAACCAGCTCGATGGGGTTTAAGTCTGAAGACTGTGCTTCCATTCCATGATTTGAAGCCTACGCCTTGTTCTTTTCTTCTAAGGTAATTCTGACATAACCTGGAGGTGTGTTTTGGGTCGTTATCTTGCTGTAGGATGAACCCCTGACCAACTTCGCGTAGACCAGAGGGGATTGCATGGCACTGCAAAATGCTGTGGTAGCCCTTTTGGTTCAGGGTGCCAGTCACTCTGTGCAAGTTGCCGACTCTGGATCCAGCAAAAGAGCCCCAGATCATCAAGCTTCCTCCTCCATGTTTGACAGTTGGTGTCACACACTGAGGAACCATCCTTTTGCCAACTCGACGGCGTACAAAAACCCTGCGTGATGAACCGAAGACTTCAAATTTTGATTCATCGTTCCATAAGACCTTCCAGTTTTCAGTCGTCCACTGGCGGTGCTTTATGGCCAAGGCAAGCCTTTTTTTCTTATTTTGCCATATTAGCCATCTTTCAATCATTGACTCTGACTCTACTGCTGGACCGGACGACATCAGGTCACGAGTTCTAAAAAACTGCTCTCCTGCTCTTGCACTTCCTCTCTCTCTGGCATTTTCACCCTGTCATTTGTGCGAGGTCATCTTCCATCTGCTTGGAAATCCACCAACACCACTGCATTAACTAAAAAAGGGTGAAAAAACAGATCCCCTCAACTACAGACCTATTAGCTTAAATCCAGTCATCAGCAAGGTGATGGAATCCATCATTGCAGTTGATATGGATTATCTTCTTTTCTCAAACAACCGAATCTCAGATCACCAATTTCGCTTCAGATCAGTTCACTCCACCTTCGACAGACTGCTTCTTCTCACCCAACTCGGATGGAGGCCCTCAATGTCAGACGTGAAATGAGGGCCGTCTCTCTGGATATAGCTCATGCTTTTGATACTCTGTTCACCTGCACTCGTTCGATCCTCTTTTTTCCCACCTGTGGAATAAACTTCCACATCCTCTTCAATCTCATTCTTCCCTCCCGGTCACCAAGACAGCTGTTCACCACCATCGAGCTAGATCATCCCCAGTCCAAAACCATGATCATTTGTGCCTTCATTCACCCCAATTCCCACTCCAGCCCAGTCTCTCCCCCTTCCAAATTTCCAGTTTTCCATCCTGAGAGTTCCCTCCTGTATCCATATTGTCCAAACCATGCATCTTCTGCTGCCCCCCATTTCTCCCCACACCCATTGTTTGTCTGCCTCTCTCGATCTTGGCCTTTGTCTCTACTGTTATTGTTTCCCTCCTTTCTCCCTGCTGTTCATTTTGTCCTGTTGCGCCCGACAGGACAAAATGAACAGCTGTTGTTGTTTGTTGTTGTTGTTGTTGTTGTCCAACAATTGTTGTCCATATTGTCCAACAAAAATGTTGTTGTTTGTTCAGTGCATTCGTACTAACTCTTCCACGAGCATCGACTATGTACACCAAAAAGTAACCTTTGCTTGATTGCAAAAATAAATTGTTTTATTAAACTACACTGCAAAACCAAAATGTAGCAACAATGTGAATCATGGAGGATTTGACTCGATATCAATTGGGCTGTTGAACAATGCAGTATCGCACAGCTCTGATATTATCTCACCTTTTTATCTTGAAATTAAACGGGTGTGCAATTTGTTGGATTTCCTCCACATGTCCATCAGTCAGTTACGTACATCCCTGATAAAACAATCATATTTTACAAATCACTTATAATTGTTTTCTTTTGAAATTATGCCTCAATTCATTTCAAACATGCTGAATTACTAATTCAAAAACAATGTTGCTTCAATGAAAAGCCATTCCTATTAAATGCAACAAACAAGAGATGTTGTTGATACTTACCTCGAGCATGTCAAGCTGTGACCATTGACCGTTTTGTTTCACGTGAGTTGAAAGGGTGCTCAAGCCCCAACTTCGGAATTGGACTTTGTTGAGTTAGTTAGGGCACGAATTTGTAATATGACCAGCATGTCAGCATTATTCACCAACTCTTTGAAAAGACAATTCATCCATTGGGACCACACTCTGTGCAGAGCATTGGTGCTGCCTCAGCTGTCTCCTTGGCTCTTGGGCACAATCCTGGATGAGTCGCCACTCCGCCAGTCTACCAGCAAGCAAGCACTCATTTTACCGACCTCAGAAGGATGACAGGCAGATTTAACCCTACCTGGTATTGAATCAACAGCCAAGTGAGATTTGAACTCAGGATCCTTGGATCCCAAGCCCATGACCCAACCATTAAGCCAACACCAGACATATTTGAAAAGACACCACGGGATATTTAACATCAACCAGAAGTCAATTCTGGAAGATGGGCCCTTAACCCACAACTCATGGTCATTTGAGAGATGGAAAACATTTTGATACAATATTCTTGCTTGCAAAGCACCAATCTGACAGATTATAGTTGAGTCAAGAATTGAACTTGGAGTAGACAGGTAAAAGATAAGTGCACTTCCTCTGTGCCATCCTCTTGGTTTACAAGCAAGAGGGAGCCGCAAACAATTGATCCCATATATGTCTGGTGTTGGCTTAATGGTTAGGGTGGTGAGCTTGGGATCTGAGCATCCTGAGTTCAAATCCCACTCAGCTGTTGAATTAATACCAGGTGGGGTTGACTCTGCCTGTCATCTTGAGGTCGGAAAAATGAGTTTTAGCTTGCTGGTATCCTGTGTTGGAGTGGCGACCCATCCAGCATTGTGCCCAATAGCCAAGGAGACTGCTTTGGCAGCACCGACACTCTGCACAGAGTATGGTACCAATGGATGCAAATTAAACCCATCTGAAAACAAATATATACTTTTGAAAGAAAGGAGAGTTTACAACAAACAAATTCTCATGTGAGCATTTCCCAAACAGTATTAATATAACAGAGCAGAAGTTTAAAATCCCTTTCCCCACTTCACTCCATCCCCCTTTCCTCCTCATCTGCTCAATCTCCCTTATCTTTTTCTTCCTGTCCATTCCAATGCCGTCGTCTTCCTTCTGTTTTTTTTCTATTACATTCTCAACTCGGCACCCCTCTCTCAATTGTACTATTGATCTTGCCGTATTTTAAAAAGTGCCAGATTTACACCTTGTCCAAAAATAAGAATGACACATTACATGCCTGATATCGTCATGGACAAAATGACGAAGAATAAAACTGATGGATAAAATGTTTTCGAATGAAGAATGAGGATCTTATGAAAGTGAGAAAAGAAGGTAAAAGGAGCATATTTTGTGTTTGAGAGAAATTGTGCATAAACTTGTTTCCCGCTCAGACTTAAAGGATATGAAACTTCAGGTAGAAACAGATATTTACGAAAAACTTTACAAATCACAAAGAGGATGTATTTGTGAAAAATGTAAGTTTGACCATCTTGTACAAATTGTAAAAAAATTAAGCAAATGGTGAATAACAATGTTTCACTAATCTGTTCCCGTCTCACAGACATCGATGAATGCAAACTTGGAACCTCAAACTGCAGAGGGAAGAACGAAATTTGCACAAACACCATCGGCCTGTACCAATGTGACTGTGAAAATGGGTATTATCGCATCAACAGCAGCTGTGTGGGTGAGGAATAAATTCCTGTTCAATCCTGCTTTCCCGCATCTGTTTTTTACAGAATCGAATTTAAATATAAAACTCAGGGATTGCTTAATTACCTTTGATTCATAGAAGAAAAACAGCATCAACTTGATTGAAAAGATTGTAAAATCTAAAGAAAAACAATCAATTGGATATTTTGTCTGAAAAATGTGAAATTTTTGGTTTTACAAACTTTGCAGGAACATACTATCGAAAATGAACGCACTTTCCTTCTCCCTTCCTCTCTCCCTTTCTTCCCTTTCAAACTTCCCTTCCCTTTCTTCCCTTCCCTTTCTTCCCTTTCTCTCTTCTCTTTCTACTTCCCTTTCTCTCTCCCTTTCGTCCACACTTTCTCATTGCCTTCCCTTTATATTCATCGTTTTTACTCGTCATCATTATTATTTCGCTCCTCACCTCTTCCTCTTCGTACCTGTGTCATTCATCCCTTCATAACCTATCCTCACCCACTTTGAACTATTTCTATTGGGAATGCAGATGCCAAATCAAAACAGGCAAGGGCAACGGACCTCACTCCAAAACCAGTCCACAGACAAAATTAAACACGACTGCATAACCTCCTGCTTTGTGCACCATAACTGCCCGGCTGAGCATGGCAAGGTACAGCCAATGGCAAGTCCACCTTCCCTGCCCTCTACCTCTCCTATAAACACCCACTTCCATGGCATGCAGTTAAACAGTCAACAGTTAGGTGAGGTATGGGAGCATGTGCTGGAGCAACCCTTCACTGCGTCCACTTTCCGTTGGTACTCCAAGGGCCTCCATCTGGCCATCCTCAAGGCAGATGCTTGGCCCATCCCCAACTCCTTGAAAGGCCAGTCAACCTGCTGAAACCTCGAGGCAAGCGGTCATCACGTTGGCCTTCACCACTCACGAGGCTCCTTTGCTGACAGAATCTGGTAAGCAGGATAAGTGTCAGGAAATGAAGTCACATGTCCGTACAGCCGCAGCTGATGCTCACGGTCTATGCAGGTTACAAATCTCATTTGAGTCTCTCTCAGATTTTTAAAAGAGACCAGGTACAAATGAGTTAAGTCTTCATCTCAGATCCTTTGTCAGAGTCCAAGTGTCACATCCTGAGAACAAGACTGGAAGCACCAAGGACCTGTAGATTTGGACTTTTGTCCTCCTGCACAGGTATCGATAGCACCACACTCCATGATCCAGTGAATCCTTGACTCCCCAGACCTGACCCAGATATCTATTGACCTCTGGCTCACAACCTGCGGATACAAGAATAACACTGCCAAAGTAAGTGAATCTCTCCGTGTCCTCAACATCCTCACCACAAACAGGTGCAGACAAGATGACAGCATCCAAGATGTCACTGAAGGCCTGGATCTTTGTTTTCACCCAGGAACCCCCATCGTCTTAAATTTGGAATTTACATTCCAGATAAGGTATTGTTATCTTCGTGTGCCGTCCATCCATGCGTCTCCTTTTTAGACTTCTCAGGCCAAACCGCTTGGCCGATCCGGCTGAAATTGTGCAGCAACGTTCCTCTCCTGATCAGTTTCAGTAATTGCAAAGCTTGTTCTGTTCACATGACTTAAAGAAAATCAAAATGTCCGATTTAGTAAATTTCTTCAAAACTATTCTTCTCCAGATCCATCAGTCAGAATCTGACCAAATTTGCATCACAACATTAATACACGGTCCTAATGTTAAATTGCGGAGGCCATGCTGATCACGTGACCGGAAGTGTGTCAAAATGGTGGTCACGCAAATTCCTTTCAAAATCTTCTTCTCTCAACCCACCTTTCAGAATGTTAACAAATTTGATTTTCAACATTATGGGAGAATATGGATGACTTATATTTTTGAAGTCACGTGGATCAATTTACTAGAAGTGTGTCAAAATGGCCGACTTAGTCAACTTTTTGGAAAATCACGTTAATTCCTTTCAAAATCTTGTTCTCCAGACCCACCAGTGAATGCTACAAAATTTGGGTGACAGCATTAGGTCAGGGCCCAGATAAGCTACAGGTCCAGTGGTCCGATTTTCCGAATACCTTCAAAGTTTTTGATCATCTTGCATTATTTTTCTTTCCTTCATGTTCTTACCGTTTGAAGAGCACAATATTTTGCCACATTTGATACATGCATGGTGTTGTGTAAATAAATGTTACATCCTTTTTTGGAACTCCATCAATTTGGCTTCAACACGCCTTGCAAAACGAAGCATCACTTGCTCATTCCAGCATGTTCGGTCTGCTTTAAGTTTGCTCCATTTCCACTCCAGATTATTTGATAATTCAGGGTGAACGATCTATATGAAAGTAGATCTGCATGTGGACTCACACATTGACTGTCCTGAAGACCAATTTTAATACCCTCTCCTGTCCCTTTGCTAATGGGCGAGGCTAAATGAGCTCCTCAGATGCAAAAGACACAAATTCAGAATTAATGATTCTCCGGCACAAGTTAATTTAGTGAATCAGGAGACATTACTTGTTTGTTTTGAATCAGTCAGTGAATCATGGGTCAAACTGATGTGCATCTGAAATCTTGTGATGGAGTAACATACTGACAATTGCCTGTGGAGTAATACTGTAAAGCTGTGCAATTATACCGCCTTAATCGAAACCTATAACATTAAAATTAATCAATTAATATATTCGTTTAAAAACAAAGTGTAATCGTTGAATTCAGGGGCAAAAAGTGCACGTGAGATCCTCATCTGGATTTCCAGAATTACTGCCAACTAGTAACTACCCCTCAAATGTTTGTTCAACTTCTGTGGACGATAACATTTAATTCACTGAATGCTCTTCAAATCTGAAAATCCATGACAGCTTTATGAGCTTGTGTCCTGTTTCCAACAGATATCAATGAATGTGACAATTCAACTTTGTGCGTGAAAAATGCCGATTGCATCAACCTGAATGGAACCTACAACTGCACCTGCCGGGAAGGATTTGTTGGAAACGGTGATATTTCCTGTGAAGGTGTGTTGGCTTGATTCATGTGCTGAATGATTTTAACTCAATCAGGATCAGATTCATTTAACAGTAATCTGTCACTCAGAGTTGGAAGTTTTTGAGATGCCTCGACTGTTTACCACAAATAGCTTAACCCGTGGAAAGAAAGCCACACACATTGAATGAATTAATAATTTATTATACAGGAGAGATTCAATAATTTCTCTCAATCATTTCACATTGCAACAGATTTTAAAGGAAATTGTCTGAGATTCTCTTGTTTCATCATTTCATTCTGCCTGAGAATGTTTATTCATGTTTTGTTGTTGATGATTATTTAACTAAGAACAATATGATGATATGAGTTGAATATTTTTATTCTGGATTTCCTCAACAACAGATATTGATGAATGTACAACTCAAAATAAATGTGGAAATCACTCGGTATGCTTGAACGTGATCGGTTCTTATAATTGCTCATGTGAGAAAGGCTACAACGGAGATCCCTGCATGGGTGAGTTTTTCTTTAATACCAATCCACATGGTCAGCTTGATGTAAAATATACAAAATCACTGGCATACATCAAATTACCCCGGCACATTTATCGATTGGCTTTTAAAATCATCTTGTTCTGGGGAAAGGAGGTTTGGGGGATCCACAGCTCAATTGTGCTGAAAATAGTTTGGAACTTGTGCTGAGTGGCTTTGATTTACTCATATCAGGGATTTGTGATTGGTGATTTGCATGCTAAAGTGTGCACCAAGGAGGTGATGATGGTAAACTGAGCAGAATAGGTGAACACTCTGTTGTGTAAAATCTCATGAACAGGTGAGGCCAGGTGGAGGACTTCGGCAGAAAGGCACCGAGAAAGTGCTGCATGCTGGAAAAGGATAAACATGGTCCGTTTTGCCCAGAATTGCAGACCATAATGTAACAGTTAGCTGTGGACCCCTGGAGAGGGCGGAACATGTTTTGAGGGGCCACCCCACAGGTTATGAAGGCCCGGAAGATGGTGTCATCCACAGTCAATTGGCAGTCAATGACGGGATGAGCCGCTTGCTGGAAAGGTGGTCCCAGAGGAGGTAAACGCCAAGTCCACACATGCACACAGCAGTTGGACCTTGGATCTTGGATCTTGGAGAGACAACACCTCACTCTTTTTTGTTGCTTCGGAGGAGAAAGGTCACACCAGGAAACGTGAATACCATCTCCCGACCATCTTACCTCGTCGACATTTCTCCTTGTCGTCATTGTTCCGCACCGAGTCGGACTTTACCCTGTGCCACACCATCTTGACCATGGATTCTTAAAGTAACAATGTTTTATAATTTCTTGTCATCTCGTCCTCAACAATAAATCCCTGCATCAACATTGCTCGCTGCAGCTTCAGTATCGTCAACAATTGTACTTTTATTCTTGAGAAATCGATCATGAAATCAGATTTTGTTGCCATCTTCTGAGAGCAGAATTTCTTTGATAGTTGCAGTTTCTATGACAGTACCATGGAGTCCAAATTTTTTTAGTGCAATCTATCGCAGTCCTTTCAAAGTTCGAGGTTCCCCATTCTCAAAAAATAGCAATTTGAACATCCTTTGTGAACATGTTTCACTTCCTATCTTTTCTCCTGGACTGCAGAACCCTGAAGAAAAGATGTACATTCATTTTTATAGAGGCCGCCCCGATGGATGGCAGCCGAGAGGCAGCTCCGTCAAGGAGGACAAAGAGGACGGGTTAGAAGAATGCACATGAGTCGAGACTGGAGAGGCTATTGGGGAGACTATGAGAGAGGAAAGGAGAGGCTCGTGAGGGTATCAAGAGTCCACGAGGAGGAGGATGGAGACCTCGCTTGGAGGAGAAGCCTCATGTGGGATCTACCCAAACTGAGATCACCCTGTGTTTCTGGAGGGTCTGGAGGGAAAAGGACAAAGTGGACCACGTGGCCAAGTCGACGGCTGACCCATTGATGGCCCTTCTTGTTACTGGCACTTGTCTCCCTCCTGGTCTTAAGAGTTGACACCATTGAATCCAGGGTCGTGCTGAGGTGTCATCAACCAGACTGCTATCTCCTTGGGTTTACCTGAGGCGGCCGGTTCAGGTGGTTGCCTGCAATGTCTGATTCCAAAGAGAGGATGATCATCTGTTTCTCTTATCAAGTGAGCTCATATGTTTGGACATCGGTATTGCAGCACTCTCTGAGGTTCAGAGACAGGATTGCTGTGAGATCATGGCGGGTGGTCACAGATATTATTGGGCTGGTCGCTCTGATGGTTACCATGCCCAAGGAGTTGCTGTAGCTGTGTCCAATAAGCTGACTCCAATAATTGAGGTTACACTGGTCAACAAGTGTATTATGAGATGAAGGATTCGTCACTCCTTGGGTGTCATTTCCCTGGTCTCTCTATGTGCTTCGACTGAGGCGAGTGATCTCGCTGTGAAGGATGCGTTCCATGCTGTGCTCGAGTCTGTTGTTGATCAGTGCCCCAGGCGAGATACTCTTCTAGTCTTGGGGGATGTCAAGGCATCGACTGGCACTGATAGGGATGGCTATGAGACATCTGTATGTCCCCATGGGTCTGGAACTATGAACCAGAATAGCACTAAGTTCCTTGACTTTGCAAGAAGGCGTCGACTTAGGGTGGCTGGTTCATGGTTTCAGCGCCCATAGCCTCATTGCTGGACTTGGCATTCCAACGCTGGTGGTGTGGCAAAGGAAATTGACCATGTGCTCGTTGATGGTCACTGGAGGATGATCCAGAACTGCAGCGTGTACCGGAGAGCCAAGTTCCTCAATACCGACCACAGGCTTGTTGTGGCATCTCTGAAGTTGCAGCTTAAATCCAGGAGAATGGTACCGTCCCATCCTCGGCTTGATGTTGGCAAGCTCAAGGATGAGAGGGTAGCTGAGGAGCTTGCAAGCAGGTTGAGTGGGGATTTGGGGGGTCTGGGTGCTTTGGGAGATCCTGAAGAGTTCATAGTGCCTTCAAGACCACCGTCCATCATGTTGCCTGTGAATGTCTTGGAACTCACTGTCGGGCAAAGAAGAAGTTCATCTTTCTTCTTTGTTTGTTTGTTTGTTTGTGTGATTGTTTGTGTGATTGTTTGTCTGCACAGAATGTACCGACGGAGGCCACAGTCACTACCTCGTGGTTGCCAGGATCAGGACTCGTTATCTTTTTTCAACCGAGTTCCTCCATAAAGTGTGTACAATTAGAACATGACTATGTCTCTAAAGTCTGTATGGTACAATTGGAATGTGAGTATGTCCACAGAATAAGAATAACAAAACCACACTGAACAAGTCTGGATGAGGGGATGCAATCTTTGATTGCTTGTTCTAGTTATTTCGTTATTCCATGTTACACTTACTACCCTCATTGCAGTTCAAGTTCCCTATTGTTTCTCAACAAACTGTTTTTCCAGTCTCAAAATAATTTGTTTAACAAGCATTAAAAATTCTACTTGTTGAATCTTACATTTCATGAGGAAATGCTGTATCTATCATGTTTAAATAACTAAATTCACTGATTTAATATGTATTGCCATAATTTTGAAAAATTAACTTTCATGTTACACAGATGTGGATGAATGCAAAGGAAACAATGATTGTCATTCCAATGCAACCTGTTCCAATACGGATGGTGGCCATAACTGCACCTGCAAGGGAGGATTTGCTGGCAATGGATCGGTTTGCACAGATGTTGATGAATGTGAAAGAAGCATCAACGATTGTGATCCGAACACCACGTTGTGTGTAAATGTAATTGGAAATTACCTGTGTGAATGTCGCACTGGATATGGAAACCTTTCTGCAGGAAAATGTGAAGGTAAGGTTTTCATGAAATATTTGGGGGTGGGGGGATGGGGGGTGGGGTGGGGTGAATGGAATATAATCAAACTCCCATTGTTTATCAAGTTTGCTGCAGCAAAGTTAATAAGAAGAGATGCTTTCTGTCTGCAATTATCGGTAACTAAAAGATCCCATGGGAGCTCACAACACTGCTGCTCCAAATTCTTCATAATCATTCCCGTTATTTGGGTGCCATCTTGACTCTATTTGTTGTTATGCGACCAGTTGTCGGGACAGCCCACGTGGCATTGCGAGGGTTAAACTACTTCCTTTTGGATGATGCATGAAAATCGTGCTCATTACAGACGGCACACTCACGAATCACAATCACAGAGCCAAATGACATGAATAGTTAAACATATGTTGGTGGATTAACATGCTTAATGGTCGGACACATGGTCGATAGGACACATAGGTGACAGGATCACACAACTTCTGGTTCAGGGATTTTTTTCACTTGTTGCTCAAATCTGCAGCTGGCATTTCCACCTCCCCAAAGCTGAGTTTTCCGAACTGGATTAGTCGTGTAGCATTATTCGTCTCAGTGTTGTTGTTTGATCCCATTCAATATTTAATGTTCATGCGATCATTGTTTTGGCCCTTTTGTTTCATATTGTCAAAGCCTGAATTTCCTTCCCTCAGATAGAAAGTGTATCTTGCTTTTATCCTGGGTATTTTCCCGGATGGCACGCTTCCATTTCCACAACATAACCCCATTTCCTTTCCTCGTTTCTAAATATCAAAACAAACCAACAAACAACACAAAAAATATGTTCTTCACTCCATAACTAGATGGTTGTCATAGAATACTTACCCTGCACAGTCTTAAGAAGGAATTGGTGCAAGCCAACTTTTCTGTTTTTAAAGGTTTTTTTTTTCTTTGTTCCAATATCGCTGCCAGACCAGTGACCAATGATGTCACTTTTATCAAACCATATTTCCCATGGATAGTTTATGTATTTGTTGAAGTTTTGAATTGATCGATTTAGCGGTTTCATCGAAGATTTTCAAAGAATTTTGCTTCCATCCAATATGGCTGCAATGTTGCACTTGTCAAATTATTATGTCATCATGAAGGCATGGTGACATCATTACCATATCTTATTCCCCATAGGGGATTACATTCTAATGAGCCATGTTTCATTTTTTTTCATGGACTGGTTTTGGAGATATAGAGGGGCAAAGTTTTTTGAAGTTTTTTTTCAAGATGTCACCTGTTCCACATGACATATGACGTCATATTTATAATTAACAACGACAAATGTGTCCAAGAGCCACGTCATAAAGGTTTTGTCTTCACCAGAAGAAGAAGAAGAAGAAGAAGAACAACAACAACAACAACAACAACACGGAGCTCTCTTCGAGCCAGCGTTCGCAACGCGTCATGGCTATTAAAAAATATATATAAATATATAAATAACAACAACAACTTCCGATATTTCGTCACGTGCCTTGATGGAGCCAATAGCGAGACCCGTCATGGAGGCTCCTCGTTCATGACGAGAAAATAGTGTATTTACGAAATTACAACACATTAAATGGAATAATCTTTAAACAGGAACATTAACTTGTCGAAACTTTAAAGCAAATGTCCGAATATATTTAAAAGTTCATGATAGACGCTCTCAAAAGGCACCCTCAATGCGAGGATGTGAACAGATGTTTCGTATTTAAGAAGATCCGGATCCTGTATATAAAAGAGCCGCGTCCTAAAGGTTTTGTCTTCACAAGAAGAACAACAAGAACAACAAGAACACGGACCAACAATTGCAGAGAATTTTTTTTCAAAATGATCAGATCAAGCATTGCATTTTTCAAATTCTGACATCATGAAGGCACCAACGACATCATCATAAACATACCTTCTTCCCCATGTGGGTACTTGATAATGAGCCATGTGTGAATTTTTGCCATGGAGTGGTTTCCGAGATAGAGAGGTGCAAAATTTTTCGGTTTTTTACAAGATGGCTCCTGACCACTTGACGTATGATGTCATAATTATGAAAAAATATTCTGCAGGAGTCGTCGCACCTTCGTGGGAATTTCATGTCAATCGGACCAACAATTGCAGAGAATTTTTTTTTCATACTGACCAGATCAAGCGTTGCACTTGTCGAATTATGATGTCCCAATGAAGGCACAGATAACATCATCATTAACCTATCTTACACTACCGGTGGAAAGTTTTAGAACACCCCCGTTTTTCCAGTTTTTATTGAAATTTAAGCAGTTTAAAGTTTCAATGTACTCTGAAAGTAAAGCAGAGAACAAACAAACAATTGCAAATAAAAAAAAATCATGGAATCGTTTTGTTGAACAAAATTTAATCTAAATTTTTGACTCATCAAAGTAGCCACCTTTTGCAGATATAACAGCCGAACATACTAGTGGCATTCTTTCTGCAATGGAAATCGAATATTGTTCGGAGAGTTCTTCCCAACACTGTTCCAGAAGTTCCCACAAATGTGTTGCACTTGCAGGTTGCTTTGCTTTCACCCTTCTGTCCAGTTTATCCCAAATCAGCTCGATGGGGTTTCAGTCTGGAGACTGTGCAAGCCATTCCATGATTTGAAGCCTACCGTCTTGTTCTTTTCTTCTTTGGTAGTTCTGACAGAGCCTGGAGGTATGTTTTGGGTCGTTATCTTGCTTTTGGATGAACCCCTGACCAACGAGGCATTGACCAGGGGGTATTGCATGGCACTGCAAAATACTGTGGTAGCCCTTTTTGTTCAGGGTGCCAGTCACTCTGTGCAAGTCGCCGACTCTGGATCCAGCAAAAGAGCCCCAGATCATCACGCTTCCTCCTCCATGTTTGACAGTTGGTGTCACACACTGAGGAACCATCCTTTCGCCGACTCGACGGCGTACAGAAACCCTGCGTGATGAACCGAAGATTTCAAATTTTGATTCATCATTCCATAAGACCTTCTTCCAGTTTTCAGTAGTCCACTGGCAGTGCTTCATAGCCAAGGCAAGCCTCTTGTCCTTATTTTGCCATCTTGGCAATGGCTTTCTTACTGCCACTCGTCCTGTCAAACCTGCAGCTCGAAGTCTTTTTTTCACAGTTGAAACTGTAACTTCCTTACTTCGGCCAGTATTAAGCTGTGCTTGAAGCTGCTGTCCGGTGAGCCGCCTATCACGCAAGCTGTTGAGTCTCCTCAGAAAATTGTCTTCTGATTGTGTTGTCACTTTGGGTCTGCCAGACCTCTTCCTCTCAGAGTTTCCTCCAGTTTCCAAGTGCCTTTTGATGGTGGAGGAAACTGTACTCACTGACACCTTGGCTTCTTTGCAATTTCTCAAAAGGAAAGACCTACACTTTTAAGGGTTATAATGGTCTGTCATCTTCCTTTGTTAATTGTCTTTTTCTCATCATTATGATAGCAATATACTACTTCCTGCAGTGCAATATTGTCCAAATAATGCTTCAGAGGGTGTAGCAACACAGTCTGTTCCAACACTGCTTTTGTGCAGAGAGAGGGTTTGTAACGAATCAACAAATGTTGAGACACCTGTAGGAATTGTTTGCATCAACTTTCAAGGCTTAATTTACTTCCATTGCTGCAGAACAGCTGCAGTTGCTCACCCATTACTTGTTCCCTGAAAAGGCCTTTTTTGACAACTCTGAAATTCGCATTATTTTTCAATTTCTGGTAATCTCCAATTTTTTTTTAACCTCTGGCAGTTTACCGCTTAGCTTTGCACCATTTCAGGTTATTCACCAGACTTGAACTGCTTAAATTTCAGTAAAAACTGAAAAATGGGGGTGTTCGAAAACTTTTGACCGGTAGAGTATTCCCCAGAGGGTAGAGTATTTAACTTTGACCGGTAGAGTATTTAAGCCTGGTGTTGGCACAGTGGTTTGGGCAGCGGCTTGGGACCCAAAAGGTCCTGAGTTCAAACCCCGTTGGGCCACTGAATTTGTGTGTGTGTGTGTGTGTATATATATATATATATATATATATATATATATATATATATATATATATATATATATATATATATATATATATATATATATATATATATATATATATTTTGTTGGGAATTCGCACCCGCCGGCGTGCGAACAGCCACGTAACTCGAATCGCGGCATGTCGCCCACCGGACGGACAATTCTGTCGTGACCCTCTCGGACTAACGCCGGGATCTAGTCACGGGTGGGCCTTTCGGCCTCACCACGATCGTGCCAATCGGCCCCCCGCGTGGGATAGGGTTGTTCGTCAAATTCGACCTACCTAAGTACCCATGCGGAGGGTAGACCGGGCGATCGCACCTCGCCGCAGGTCGACTCCGGACACGGGCCACTTAAGCGACCCGTTCCGTACTATCGGGATAACCGAGCGGTGTTATCGTCGGCCTCGACGGTTCCGATTAATTATGAGGCGTATTAAGCCCACTACCAACCCTTTACGTGAAGCAAGATGGAGATTCAATTAAAGAAAAGACGAAGCGAAACGGGAAAAACAGTTCAACATGAGGCACATTTATTCCGCGGCACACGGAGAGCACACATATACAATTACAACAATTATGCACCAAAAGCAGATGTGACAAAAGAAACACAACAATGCAGATCTACTACCGACTACGCGTGCACACGGCAACACTTACACAGTTTTACTTTACAGACGGTGCCGACAACACATTTACTCAAAAGCAAAAGAAAAGGGCCACCCTCAAAGACAAGGGGACAGACGGGGCCTGTGGGCCGTGAGACCGGGTGGATCCTACCCGTGTCTTTGATGATGAGCCGCAAATGTGGCGGCGCCCCGACTCCGCGCTCCTTCGCGGGTTTCGTTGGCACTGCTTGGAGTGGGGTGGGAACGGGGCCCCCTTTTCACACTATCTCAGCGCGGGGGGAAAAAAGGGGGGAATTGTTGATGCTCTGGGGAAAGAGGATAGCTGGCTTGCTTGGGTCCCGCGACAAGCGACTCCACTGCGACCTCGTCGCCGACCGCCGTCTTCCTTGCCTCGGACCCGAGCTATCCGGTCCCCTCCGCAATTCTCCTCAGCCGACTGCAGCAAATCACCTCGACCGCACTCCAGGCTCCAGGCTTCCTCTCTCTGCAGCTCCCCGACAGACTCCGAACCCCGACCGACTGCCACTCTCCAGACCCGACTTGACTGCCTCGACATTCTCTCCAACTCACTGCCTCCAACTCGCCTTGACTCTTCTCCAACTCGCCTTGACTCTTTGACCGAAACTGACTAAATTCGCCCCGCGCTCGGCGCTTTATAGTCTGGCAGGAGAACCCATATGCAAATTTCTGGATCAGAACGAGCTCGGGGGTCGAGCCACGCTCGCCCATTGGACGGAGAAAAAGTGGCACGAGTCTCCCCTGATCCCGAATTTGCATATATCGATTCTACTCCGACGCGCCTGGAGGCGGGGCCAAACTGCCCCGCGCTTGCTGATTGGACGGATCAGAAGTGGGCGTGTATCATTCCTGATCCGACTTCTCCTCGGAAAGGCCGCTATTTGCACCCGCGGCTCGGCGCGCGTCCCGCACGAGGCCAGGACAGCCTGACGCTCGGTGCCCACAAGCGGTGCGGGAATGGCCGCAGAAGGAGAGGCGAAGGTGGTGGAGGGTTTAAAGTGGTGGTCCATGGCCATGGCGACGTTTGGAATGGCGGTGATGCGATGTTTGCGGGAGCGAGTTGTGAAGGTAAAGGTCGTGGCTGTTGGCGTTGTTGTGAAGCGGCGTTGCGGTTGGTGGTTGTTGTGTGATGGCGGTTGAGACGTGCTTGGTTCAAAATAAAGATAGAACAGAAAAACGGCTATCTTGAAGGGTCGCAGCCCGAATGAATCACATTTATTCCCTCTAAACAACGGGTTTGAGGCTAACTACACATGTACTTACAGAGATATCTCACCTACGGGACCTGAATGGTGGTTTGCGAATTTCCTCAACCGCAACAATATATATATATATATATATATATATATATATATATATATATATATATATATATATATATATATATATATATATAATGCATGTATATTTTTGTATGTACTATATATATATATATATATATATATATATATATATATATATATATATATATATATATATATATATATACATAGTATGCGGCAATACATACATACATATATATATATATATATATATATATATATATATATATGTATGTATGTATATATATATATATATATATGTATATATGTATGTATGTATATGTATATATATATATATATATATATATATATATATATATATATATATATATATATATATATATATATATATATATATATATATATACCAAGTAGAATAACACCAGGGGGTTGACTCAGCCTGCCATCCTTCTGAGGTCGGCGAAATGAGTACCAGTGCACTGGGCCCGGTGTTTGCCCCGGTTAGAATAGGTGTACCATATCCCTGTGTGTTGTAAGAGGTGACCAGGGTTGCATCAGGAAGGGCATCTGGCATAAAACCAGTGCCAAATCCTTATGTGGATCATTGATCCACTGTGGCGACCCCGAACGGGAGCAGCCGAAAGAAGAAGAAGAGTATTCCACAGAGCGAGTCCTTGACAACGAGGCATGCTTCAATTCATTCCATGGAGCAGTTTTGGAGATTATAGAGATGCAAATTTTTTCAGTTTTTCCAAGATGGCACCTGTGCTACGTGATCTCTGCTGTCATAATTATCATTATAAATTCCTTCAGGAGGATGCACACCTATGGTCAAAATTTCGTGTCAATTGGGCCAACTGTTGCAAAGAAAAAAATATTCATTACTCATCGAATCAAGCATTGTACTTGTTGAATTATGACGTCATAATGAAGACAGCGATGACGTCATCGTTAACACATCTTATTCCGCATTGGGAGTACTTGACAATGAACCATGTGTAATTATTTCTGTGGAGTGTTTTCGGAGTTTTAGAGGTAAAAAAAATATTCGGTTCTTCCAAGATAGCGCCTGCACCATGTGATTTATGATATCATAATCAAGAAGAAAAATTCTCCAGGGGAACGTGCACCATTTTGGAAAATTTAGTGTCAATCAGACTGACGGTTGCTGAGAAAATGGATTTTTAAAATGCAGACACGTGCAAAGCACTTCCAGCACACTTATCAATGGCACACGGATGTGACTGATCATTTTACCCCGCTTTTCACTTCGCGAACACAGGGTAACAATTCTCTTTTCTATTGAATTCCCTTCTGCTTCTGGTTCCACATTTCCCTCCCCCCTCCTCTTTTATCCAAACGAAATCGACATTAAATGTAAACACTTCATGTTGAAAAAAAAAACAACATGTTGAGAATGCATATACAACCCTTGTTTCCAGTTCACAAATGCTACATGTGTTCTTCTCTACTCCGTCATATATCTCTTCTTAAAAGCAATTTTCATTTCCGCCACCGAAAGTGAAGGAGGTTACGTTTTCCCCCTTTCTGTCTGTTTGTTTGTCTGTTTGTGTGCAGGATATCTCATAAATTGTGAACGGATTCGGATGAAACTTGGTGGACAGGTTGGGTGTGAGTCAAGGAAGAAGTGATTCAATTTTGTTGAAGATCCAGATCTGATAATTTTTTGAGTGATTCTTCACCATTGGGAGATAGGGCAAAAATGATATGAAGCATGATATCTCAAGAAGTTGTGGACAGATTCGGATGAAACTTGGTGGACAGGTTGAGTGTGAGACGAGGAATAAATGATTCGATTTTGATGAAGATCGGAATCCGGATCTGGATACGAGAATCATAAAATTTTAATAGTGATTCTTCGCCATTGAGAGATACGGCCAAAAACGATTTAGTGTTGTATAGCATGATATTTCAAAAATGTATTGGGCCTGATATGTTCTCCTGGATCAGGCATTACGTGGCAGAGGTATGCACTCCAGCGAGTGCCCTTATTGCTTTTCCGAAGGTGTTTGTCTACTCTGCGCCTCGTCCACTAAAACCCCACCCCCTCATCCCCGCTCATGCAGATCACAGTGTTTCTCCATACATTTCAAAAGCGATCTAATCTCCAATCCCATGATCTTTATTACCCTCGCCGAAGGAGAGGGTATTGTGTTTGGGTCCGTTTGTTTGTTACTTGCAAAATTGTAGATTTTTAAAGTATATTGGTCAGCGAATTTTGTTATTGACACACAAAATTGAGTCTCAATTGAGAGACAAAAGAAGAATTTTGTCTCTCAGGGGACACTAGATACCATTGACTCGAGTTGCAGGGCCAACCTTAATGGCAGAGCTGAGCTGTTCAGGGAGTGGAGGCGTAAAACTGTACATGCACTGAGGTTGGACAAGGAAGCTAATGCGAGACGAATCTGTGATGAGGTAGAACATCAACTGTGGTCAAGTGATTCTCGTCCCGCTTACAGGGGAATTCGCGTATTGCGTTCCTCCAAGCCCATCCCTCGGTGTACTGCAAATAGAGTGGAGGGTGGTGGGCATTTCACCGACGATTCAGATGGGAAGGCCCACTGGGCCGGTTATTTTAAGAGGCTTCCCCAGGCTGATCTACCATCTGTTGAGTTGGATGTCAGTTGTATTACTATCCCTATTGCTGACCCTCCATTCAACTGTGATCCACCTTCATTTGTGGAAATACTTGCTGCTGTGAATCGGTTTAAATGGGCTAAAGCTAGTGGTATCTGTGGCATCCATGCTGAACTTCTCAAGGCTGGTGGAAATGTTGTACTCATGTCATTGCATGCAGATCTGTGCTCTGCCTGGAACACAGGCATCATCCCAACTGACTGGAAGAGGGCCCTTGTCATCCCTCTCTGGAAAGGGAAGGAAGATCACCAGGACTGCAACAATGAACGAGGGGTGACTGCTGTCGGTTATGGAGTGGTGATGCTTCATCACCATTTGCTTGAGTACCAGCACCCAGAGCAGTCTGGCTTTACACCAAAGAGGTCAACAATACACCGCATCCTTGCCCTTCGGGTCCTCACCAAATGCAGACGAGAGTTTCGGCAGGGGCTGCATGCAGCCTATGTTGATCTCTGCAAGGCATTTGATTCAGTGAATTGGGTTGCCCTCTGGAGGATTCTTATAGTCAGGGGGTGCCACCATGTCTGATCAATCTGATCTCTGAACTTTACTCTGGTACTGAGAGTGCTGTGAGTTGTGGTGATACCATCTCTGACTTATTTCCAGTTGTCAGGGGTATGTGCTGGCGCCCACACTTTTCAGCGCTTGTATGGACTAGATTTTGGGGAGGATGTCAGAGAGATCAAGCTGTGGTGCATCGTTTGGGAATGTCAAGATCTCTGACCTTGATTTCGCTGATGATGCAGTCATCTTTGCGGAGACTCTGGATAACCTTTTGTTGGCCCTCGAGATGCTGATTGAGGAGTCGGAGCCCCTGGAATTAAAGGTTTCCTGGGTGAAAATTAAGATCCAGACTTTCAATTACATCTTAGATGCTGCTATCTTGTCTGCACCTGTTTGAGGTGAGGTTGATGAGGTCACGGAGAGATTCACTTACCTTTGCAGTGATATTCACGTCTCTGCTGGCTGTGATTTAGAGGTCAATAGACTTCTTAGATGGGCCTGGGGATTCATGGATTCACTGGATCATGTGAGGTGGCACAGTCGGTACCTGTGCAGGAGGATGAAAGTCCGAGTCTTCAGGTCCTTCGTGCTTCCAGTCTTGCTCTTCGGATGTGAGAATTGGACTCTAACCAGGGATCTGAGATGGAGATTAATTCACTTGGTACCAGGTCTCTTCGGAGAATCCTTGGCTCTCACTGGTCAAACTTTGTGTCCAACGAGCGGTTGCTGAGAGAGACTCAAATGAGATTTGTCACCTTCGTAGCCCGTTAGTGTCAGCTGCGGGTATACGGAGAAGTGGCTCATTTTCCTGATGCTGATCCTGCTCACCAGATTCTCTCACCGAGGGAGCCTCATGTGTGGAGGAGGCCAACGGGCCGACCACGTGCCTCAGAGTTGCAGCATATTGATCAACATATCAAGGAGATAGGGCTGGGCCAGGCATCTGCCTGGAGGAGGGCCAGATGGAGGCCCCTGGAGTACCAGCGGAAAGTGGACCTGACCTGATTTTATTATTCTCTCTGTTTGTCTGTCTGTCAATCGCCACAGGTGACAATATTAAACCGATCTTCAGGAAACTTCACCACATGAAGAGTTTGTCAGAAGGAAGAAGCTTATTGTTTTTGAGGTCAAAAGGTCAACATAGCCGAAAGGTCCACAACAGGTGAGATTTCCAAAATCCTCAATTTTACATCCAATTAATTTGAAATTTGAAGAGGATTTTTACATCATTTCATTGAATTCAGCAAGCAAGTATTTTATTTAGGTCAAAATCGGCCAAAAGGTGAACACAGGCCAAAACGTCGACATTAGCCAGATTTCTAAAATTGTCATTTTTCATCCGATTGACTTGAATTTTGAAGAGGAGTTGCATATATGGTCATTGAATTCAACCACCAATTATTTTGAGGTCCAATTTGTCTCATGGATTTTGCAAGTACATGCTCTGCATGATGTCTTCTTTTTGTTTGTTTGTTTGTCTGCAAATAATTTTGTGTTTTACTCCGCATCCATCATCAATGCCTTCGTTATGACCTCATAGTTGCATATGTTGAACGCTCCGTCCGATCAATATGGTAATTTTTGAGGATCATTGAGGGATAAAATGGTCCACAATTTTTTTTTAATGATGTCATCGGCCACGTGATTCGGCAGCCATGTTGTTGTTTTTAAAAAAAATCTTCAAAAATCTCTTCTGAAATGGCTGAACAGATTGAGGCAAAACTTTACACATATGACTGCCTATCTATGAGGAACAAAAGGTTCACACATTTGACATCCTCGTTCACATGGTTTGGCAGCCATATTGGATTTACCCTAAAACATATAAAACCTTCTTCTCCAGAAAGCCAGCAAGATTGA
Source organism: Eptatretus burgeri (assembly GCF_056783735.1). NCBI lineage: Eukaryota > Metazoa > Chordata > Myxini > Myxiniformes > Myxinidae > Eptatretus > Eptatretus burgeri. Next base: position 92,062,683 of record NC_140970.1, read on the forward strand.
GGGGAAACCACATGAATGTTCCCCAAGGCATGTGTGTGCAAGTGTTAAGGAATAATTGATGTCACTTGGCTTGGCAGCCATATTGGATTAAAGAAAGTCTTAAACAATGTTTTCTCTGGATCTGCTTCATGAATCGATTTGAAACTTCAGAGTTGTGATCAAGTCGTGATGGGGAATACAGCTTTTAAATTTCAACTTCATCGGACATGTGGTCTGGCAGCCAGAGTTTCGTAATTTTTTGACGTGGGTTTTTTATTTCTATTTTTATTTTTTTGAAAAAGGTTCACTTGGCTGTGCCTGGATGTGTTTGAGGATCGAGGAGAAGCAGCTGAAATGAGAATCCTGTCCATGTTCCTCGTGATGACTTCATCTTTTCTTTTTGCTTCTTTTGGTTCCTTCTGATTACTCCAATGCAGGACTGCACCTATTTGGTCTTCTCTTTGATCTGAATGGAATTTATTTTAATCCCATTTTTAATTCAATTGAATAATAGTAAAAAAAATGTCATGGGTCAGGGTCAGGGTCAGGTTTTTTTTTTTTTTTTTGTATACCTTGGTCGAGGCTCGTATGAGAGCGAACACACAACTCACAGCAAGGCGGCATGAGACAAGAGGGGCGGGAGTGGAAGGGACAAAACAGTGGGGAACAGACACATTAGGTGAACTGTGGAAGGGAGAGGGATGGGGATGGGACGGGGAACATGGCGAAGAGAAGATGGACATTTCAGGGACTTTCAGGAAGGAAAGCAGGAGAAATGAAGGAAGTGGGCTTGGGTGGATTATCAGGGGTAGAAAAGATCGAGGATTTGGATGGGGGAAGATAAGAGGTGGTGGTGAACAGCTGTTTTGAAAGCCTGGAGGGAAGAATGGGAAAGAATAGAGTGAGGAAGTTTATTCCAAAGGCGAGGAAAAAGAGGAATGAAAGAGTGAAGATGAGCAGTGATTCGTGATTTTGGTAGTTTTACCAGAAGGGGGTTGTTGGCGGACCTTGAGCGCCCTGTGGAAATGTGGTGGGGACAAATCGCAGAGAGAGCAGGGGGGCAAGGCTGGAGAGGAGTCGGTAGAAGACAGAAAGACCACCGACCAACCTGCGGTGATTGAGTGAGAGGCCCAAAGACTCAGCTTCATTGCGGGAGATGCCGATGATCTTAAATGCCCTGGTTTCGACAGCGTGAAGCCGAGAAAGGTGGGAGGCAGGAGCACAAGCCCAGAGGGGAGAGCAGTACTCCATCAGGCTACGGACAAAAGCTTTGTAAGTGGTCAGGAGCTCAAGAGGGCCGAGGAAGGACTTAGCACGACGGAGGATTCCCAGTCGGCGACTGGCTTTTGAGGCGAGGTTGGAAATGTGACTTTCCCAGGAAAGGTCATGGCAGATAGTGAGACCTAGAAGCTTGAAAGAAAAGAGTTCTTCCAGAGGATTGTTGAGAAACTGGATGGGGGGGGTTTGTAAACGGTCCTTTCGAAGAGACATAGTGAGAGTGTGAGATTTGTCTGGATTGAAAGACATGTTCCACGTGTTGGACCAGTTTGTGATTTTATCCAGATCTGCAGTGAGCGAAGAAGCTGCTGCTTGCCGGTCTGAGGGATGACAGATGGTACGGCAGAGGGTGGAGTCGTCGGCAAAGAGAAATAGAGGATTTTCCAGAGAGTCCGAGAGATCATTGAGGAAAACCAGAAAAAGAACAGGGCCCAGAACGCTACCTTGAGGAACTCCAGCCTGCACAGGAAGAGGGGATGAAAGAACTCCATTTAGGGCCACACGTTGACTGCGACAGGAGAGGAAGTCTGCGAGCCATGAGTGGAGATGGCCTTGAATACCATGGGAAGAGAGTTTGGTGAGTAGGGCAGGGTGCCAGACTGTGTCAAAAGCACGTGATATGTCCAGGGATACGGCTCGGATTTCCTGTCTGGCATTGAGGACCTCCATCCATTGATGGGAGAGCAGAAGCAGCATATCCAGGGTAGAGTGACCTGGTCTGAAACCACATTGATGATTGGAAATCAAGCCATTGGAGAAGAGGAAGGATTTCATGTCTGAAGCGATGATGGATTCCATCACCTTGCTGATGATTGGGAGAAGGCTGATTGGTCTGTAGTTACAGGGATCTGTTTTTGCACCTTTTTTATGCAGGGCAGTGATGTTAGCAGATTTCCAAGCAGATGGCAGATGACCTTGGGCAAATGAGAGGGTGAATAGAACAGAGAGGTGTCCGATCAAAGTGGAACGTCTTGGTACCCGTGCATCACTGCCAGCAGTTACAAAGTGGCAGTTCTTATTATGTCTTTTTAATATTACATAACACACCAGTACATAAACGCCACACAAAATACACCACACAAAACTACACAAACAACATACCACACAAAACAAGTTCTGTTGAGATTCTGCAATATCTGATTGCTCTTTCTGCTTTCCCTTTGTCAAAGTTGAGAATTTGAAATCAGAAAACCCATCCACCCCCACGCCACGCTCTCAAAGCTTCATGTCCCCTCTTTCTGCCTTTATCTTCAACACACCCTCTCAATGCTTCCTTCTCATCCCACTCTCTAAACCCTTCCCCCACATCCAACACCAGAAACCTTCCCCCTCTCACCTCACTCAAACCTTCCCCCACACCTTCCTCCTTTCACCTCACATGTTCAAACCTTCCCTCACACCACACATTCTCAAACCTTCCCCCACACCTTCCCCCTCACACCTCCACCCCACAAAAGCCTCATATTGTCCCCAAAGCCTCCCCCTCTCTCTCTCTCTCTCTCTCTCTCTCTCTCTCACTCTCTCTCACTGTGTGGACCTCGAACATCCGAGCTCTCCATTCGAAGTTGACAGATCTCTCAATTCAGGCCACTGCCGACAAACCACACATCATCTGTTCAACAGAATCATTCCTCCCTCAGGATGTCCCTGACTATTTATTGTCTCTCCCCGGTTATTGGCTGTTCTGATTTGATAAGCCTGAACTACGCCCCAGCGGAGGAGTTGCACTTTATATCAATAACTCAATTTCTCACTGTCAATGTACAAGCACTTTCACTTCTCAACCTCCAGGAGTACCTCTGGCTGTAACTTCCCCTCCGCTCCCTCCTCTTGTTCATCTGTGTGTTGGAACGTCCAATTAACAGTGACGACTCCATCTACATCTCTCTCAGACAACACCGCCAAAACACTCTCTCAGACAACACCGACAAAACACTCTCTCAGACAACCCAACTCTCTCTTCCTCATACGTAGTGATTCAAATTGTCACCATGCAAGTTCGCTGGGTGTTGATACCTCCATCAGCAGCCATGACACTTCAGAATAGGACACCTGTGACTCTATGGGACTGACTCAATCTGCAAACTTTCCATCCTGGATTTCGTCCAATGGAAAATCCTCCATTCTGCACTCGGAGATGACAAACTTCCCCGCAAATGTCTCCTGCTCTTCCTCTGCTCCATTTGGTTCATCTGATTGTATGCTTGTGAAAGTCCACATCTCCTGGCTATTCTTAGAGAGCTGCCTCAATGCTGGCGAGTCTGGCATTTCACTGAAGCAGATTGCTAGGGACTTCAAGCAGCTATCTCTCTTCAGTACTCCTCTCCTGTTTTAACTTCCTTGATATTGTCTCAGTCTGGGAATTCTTCCAGAGAAATCTGCTGTCTCATACACAGATTAATCCCTTCTCGTCTCCAATTATCCTACCCTTCTTCACGCCCATGATACACTGAAACCTATGGTGAAGCAGTTACTCTGAAACAACTTGCCTTCTCTTCCTGGAATTTAAATCCGACCAAAGGCAATCACAGTGTATTCAAAAAAAATCTGCAGCAAATGTGTGTCCACTCTGAGGAGAGCCAGAAAACAACATCTGTCCAACCTCGAGATTGAACTCTCAAATTTGTCTCCCCCCTCTAAAATCTGGTTACACCTTGTTTAAGTTTATCACTGGTGCATGCTCGACTTCCATTCCTCCCCTCTCTTCAAATGGCAACACAGCCGACTCCGCTCATGATTCTTCTCTTGAGCTGAGTCGTAGTCTCTCAAATATTCCATCAAATATTCATATTCTATCAAATATAACAAACAAGAGATGTTGTTGATATCTCTAGCATGTCAAACTCTGACCATCGACCGTTTTGTTTCATATTGGTTGAAAGGTGGTTGAGCCCCAACTTGGGGATTGGACTTTTTCAAGTTAGTGAGGGTAAGAATTTATAATTTAGCAAGCATGTCAGCATTGTTCAACAACTCGTTTTAACGACATCATGGGATATTCAACATCAACCAGAAGTCAATGCTGGATGATGGGCCCACAACCCACAACTCATCGAAATTTGAGGGACGGAACACTTTTTTTGATGCAAAATTCTTGCTTGCAAAGCACCAATCTGATAGATTATAGTTGAGTCAAGAATTGAACGGAGACGGGACAGGTAAAACGGAAGTGCACTACATCTGTGCCATCCTGTTGGTTTCAAGCAAGAGGGAGCAGCAAGCAATTAAACCATTCGGAAAACAAATATATACTTTCGAAAGAAAAGAGAATTTTACAAAAAACAAATTCTCATGTCAGCATTCACCAAACAGTGTTAATATAACAAAGCAGAATTTAAATCTCTTTCCCCACTTCACTCCATCCCCCTTTCCTCCTCGTCTGCTCAACCTCCCTTACCTTTTTTTCCCATCCATTCCAATGCCGCCGTCTTCCTTCTGTTTTTTTTTCTTTCACATTCTCAACTCGGCACCCCTCTCTCAATTGTACTATTGTTCTTGCCATTTTCAAAAAGTGCCGGATTTACACCTCGTCCAAAAATACGAATGACATATTTCATGCCTGATATAGTCACGGACAAAATGTCTAAAATATAACTGTTGGATTAAATGTTTTCTCATGAAGAATGAGGCTCTTATAAAAGTGAGATAATAAGGTAAAAGGAGAATATTGTGTGTTTGAGAGAAATTGTACTTAAACTTGTTTCCAGCTCAGACTTGAAGGCACTTCAGGTGGAAACAGATATTTACTGGAAGGGCATTCATAGAGCGCATACCTCCGCCATGCAATGACTGATCCAATTGAACATTTCAGGCCCAATTCAATTCCTGAAATATGCTTTATATAGTTTTTAGCCTCATCTCTCAATCGTGAAGATCACTTTTAAAATTAAATAATTCCCATATCCGGATGCAGATTCAGATCTTCACCAAAATTAAATCCATTCTTCCTTGTCACATACCCAATATTTCGACCAAGTTTAATCCGAATCTGTCCACCACTTTTTGAGATATCATGCTACATATCAGTTTAGATATCATGCCATATCAGTAATGAGATATCAGTTTAGCCCGATCTCTCAATTGTGAAGAATCACTTTAAAATTCTCGTCATCGGATCCATATCTGGATCTTCACCAAAATCTGATCAGTTCGTTCTTGTCACACACATAACCTGCCCATCAAATTTTATCCGAATCTGCCACAACTTTTTGAGATATCCTGCACACAGACCAACAGACAGACAGAGAGTGGTGAAAACATGACCTCCTTCCACCTTCTGTGGCAGAAGTAACGAAAAACTTAACAAATCACAAAGAGGATGTATTTGTTAATAATGTAAGTTTGACTATCTTGTACAATAGTAAAAAATTAAACAAATGGTTTATAACAATGTTACACTGCTCTGTTCCTGTCTCTCAGACATCGATGAATGCAAACCTGGAACCTCATTCTGCAGAGGGAAGAACGAAATTTGCACAAACACCATCGGCCTGTACCAATGTGATTGTGAAAATGGCTATTATCGAATCAACAACAGCTGTGTGGGTAAGGAATAAATTCCTGTTCAATCCTGCTGCGCACATGTGTTTCACAAAATCATATTTAAATGTAAAACTCAGGGATTGCTTCATTACCGTTGATTCATAGAAGAAAAACAGCATCAACTTGATTGAAAAGATTGTAAAAACTACAGAAAAACAATCAATTGGATATTTTGTCTAAAATATGTGAAGTTGCTGGTTTTACAAACATTGCAGGTATATACAATCTAAAATGAATGCACTTCGTCCACACTCTCTCATCACCTTCCCTCTCCACTCATCGTTTTTACTTGTCATTATTATTTCCCCCCCCCCTCACCAATACCTTTTCATGTCTGTGTCCTTCATCCCTCTATAATTTGTTCTCACTCACTTTGCACCATTTCTATTGGGAAGGCAGATGCCAAATCAAAACAGGCAAGGGCAACGGACCTCACTCCAAAACCAGTCAACAGACAAAATTAAACACAACTGCATAATCTCCTGCTTAGTGCACCCTAACTGCGCTGCTAAAGGGGTTGTCACACCTTGACGTTTTAGCCAGCGTATGGCAAGGTATCAAAATGTATGTAAAACGCTGGCGTACGCTCAACTATTTATGTTTTTTTTTAAGTTTTGGGCGTATAATAACGTGTTGGACGTATGCATAACTTATTAGTAACATACACAGAACGTTTCAATCACATATAGATAACTTATACCAACGAATGCTGAGCGTGTTGTCGGCGTTCACAACCTATGCCCAACTAGTCTAACTTATGCAAAGTGCACGGCAGCGTATCGCCGACGATCACGTGGCGTAGCCTATCCATAGGCTGCGGCTCGACGATTCAAATCATAACCGCACTAGACATCGAAGTGTGAAGCCGCTGTCACACCTTGACGTTTTAGCCAGCGTATGCCGACGTATGAAAAATTTGCCGAACCAAGCTGGCACACGTCAAATACATTTTGGGTAAGTTTTGTATACGTTAATAGCATGGTGGCATACGTCGTAGTATGCTGGCATACATCGAGTACGTCGAGCACGTCGACAAATTTTCAGCATGTTGAAAATTTCTCGACGAACTTGGCGTTTGACACACGTTCCGCATACGCTGGCATAAGTTGTAGGCACGCTACGCGATCGTTGACACACGTTGACATACGTTACTTGTAAGTTACTCATAAGTCAAAACACGTCGAGGTAATGTTTAGCATACCCGAAACTTAATTTTTAACGTATGAGTAACGTGCTTTGAACCTATGTGTAACGATCTCCAACGCACATTGACGTATTTGATTGACGTCTTCCGGATGACCACAGAACTTACTGAACGTGTTTCGAATTACAGCTACCATATACGTAATTGCATATTGGCAGCTCTAAAAAGAGAGCTCGTCGTTTATCTTCTTCCTCTACTTATTCTTCTTCTTCTTTTTCTTCTTCTTCTTGTGAAAACAAAACCTTTATATTCGGACTCGGCTTTTTATATACATGATCCGGATCTCCTGAAATACTAAACACTTGTACACATCCTCGCATTGAGGGTGCCTTTTGAGAGCGTCTATCATGAACTTTTAAATATATTCGGACATTTGTTTTAAAGTTTCGAAAAGTTCACGTTACTTTTGAAAGATTATTCCATGTAATGTATTGTAATTTCGTAAATACATTATTTATTTCTTAAATACAATGTATTTTTCGTAAATACACGATGACGGGTCTCACTATTGGCTTAATGACGGCACGTGACGAAATGTTGGAAGTTTTTGTTGTTGTTTTATTTTTTTTTGGGGGGGGGGGGTCGCGGTTGAGAACCACTGTGCGAGACCTTACCTCGACGTGTTTCGACTTATGAGTAATTTACAAGTAATGTGTGGTCGACGTGTGTCAACGATCGCGTAACGTGCCGACAACACGTTACTCATCGGTTAGAAATAAGTTTCGGGTACACTAAACATTACCTCGACGTGTTTTGACTTATGAGTAACTTCCAAGTAACGTGTGTCGACGTGTGTCAACGATCGCGGAACACGCCTACAACTTATGCCAGCGTATGCGGAACGTGTGATTCATACGCTGGCATATGTCGGAAAATTTCAAGCATGGAAAATTTGTCTAACAGCTCGGCATACAACAACGTATGCCAGCGTACTACGACATATGCCAGCGTGCTCTTAACGTATACAAACTTACCCATAACGCATTCGACGTGTGCCAGCGTTTTAGCCAATTTTTTCATACGTCAGGCATACGCTGGCTCAATCGTCAAGGTGAGACAGGGCCTTAAGCATGGCAAGGTACGGCCAACGGCATATCGCAGACAGAGCAGGGGGGTGGGGCGAGACCGGAGAGTAGAAGGTAGAAAACAGAAAGACCACTGACCTGCCTGCAGTGAGAGAGTGAGAGGCCCAAAGACTCAGCCTTACCGCTGGGTACACCAATGATCCTAAATGCCTTGCTTTCCACAGCATGAAGCCGAGAAAGGTGAGAGACAGGAGCATCACCCCATCGGGGAGAGCAGTACCCCACCAGGCTGCGGATGAAAGCTTTGTATGTGGTCAGGAGCTCAGGTGGGCCAAAGAAGGACTTTGCATGACGGAGTATTCCCAGTCGGCGACTGGCTTTGGTGGCCAGGTTGGTGTGGTTTTCCCAGAAACCACTCATGAGGCTCCCTTGATGAGAGAATCCAGTGAGCAGGATCAGTGTCAAGAAAATGAGCCACATGTCAATACAGCCGCAAGTGATGCTCACGGTCTATGCAGGAAACAAATCTCATGTGAGTCTCTCTCGGAAACTCCTCGTTGGACACAAAGTCTGACCAGCGATAGTCAAGGATTCTCCGAAGAGACCTGGTAATGAAGGAGTGAAGTCTCTCTCTTCGATCCCTGGTCAGAGTCCAAGTCTTACATCTGTACAGCAAGACTGGAGGCACCAAGGACCTGAAGACTCAAACTTTCGTCCTCCTGCACAGGTACCGACAGCACCACACCCCATAATCCAGTGAATCCATGACTCCCCAGGCCCAACCCAGACCTCTATTGACCTCTGGCTCACAGCCAGCAGAGACATGAATATCAATGCCAAGGTAAGTGAATCTCTCCGTGACCTCAACATCCTCACCACAAACAGGTGCAGACAATATTGCAGCATCAGAGATGTCACTGAAAGACCGGGTCTTAGTTTTGACCCCGGAAACCCGAAATCCCAGTTGGTCCGACTGATTATTTAGCAGCTTGAGGGCCCCCAAAAGGATAACCAGACTCTCCGCAAAGATGACTGCATCGTCTGTGAAATCAAGGTCAGAGATCTTGAAACTCCCAAACTAGGCATGGCATCTTGATCTCTCTGACATTCTCTCCAGAATCCAGTCCAGACAAGTGCAGAAAAGTGTGGGGCACCAGTACACACACCTGACAAACTCCAGTAACAGAAAATAGGTCAGGGATGGAACCACCACATATCACAGCACTCTTTGTACCAGAATATAGTTTAGACATCAGATTGATCAACTTTGTTGGCACCCCACGAAGACAAACAATCCTCCAGAGGGTGTCTTGATTCACTGAATCAAATCCTTTGCAGAGATCAACATAGGCTGAGAGCAGCCACTGCCGAAACTCTCATCTGGGTTCGGTGAAGATCCAAAGAGCAAGGATATGGTCAATCGTTGACCTCTTTGGTGAAAAGCCTGACTGCTCTGGATGCTGGTGCTCAAAGAGATGGTGGCTCACTCTATCAAGAATTGTCCGAGCAAAGACCTTGCCCAGCACTGATGGCAGCGTCACCCCTCGGTAGTTGTTGCAGTCCTGGTGATCACCATTCCATTCCCAGAGAGGGACAATGAGGTCCCGTCAGTTGGGATGATGCCTGTGCTCCAAACAGAGTACAGAACTGCATGCAACAATACCAGTTCTCCATTTCTATCAGCCTTGAGAAGTTCAACATGGATGCCACAGATCCCTCGGGTTTCAGGCCCTTTCATGTTTCCACAAACGAAGGCAGTTCACAGTTGATTGGAGGGTCAGCAATGGGGATAGTGATACTCCTGGCATCCAACTCAATAGCAGGTTGGTCAGCCTGGTACAGCCACTCAAAGTAACCAGCCCAGCAGGCCTTCACTTCAGATTCCTCTGTCAAGAGTCCACCACCCTCTCCTCGAACAGCAGCACACCAAGGGATGGGCTTGGAGGAAAGCAATGCACGAATTCCTCTGTAAACAGTATGTGAATCACTCTTCCACACGTGTTACTGCACCCCTTCAAAGATTTCTTGCACAAAGACCTCCTTGTCCACCCTCAGTGCATGTCCAGTTTTATGCCTCAGCTCAGCTCTGCCATAAAGCCTGGCCCTGTGACTTTGGTCAATGTTATTCAGTGTCCCTTGGGAGAGAAAGTTCCTCTTCACGTGAAAGTCGGTTCCAAGACTTCCACCAGCAACATCAAGGATGGTAGTCTTGAAGGCACACCACAACTCTTCAGGATTCCCCACATCAGCCAGACCCCCTAAATCCCCACTCAGCCTGTTTGCAAACTCCTCAGCTACCCTCTCATCCTTGAGCTTGCCATCATCAAGCCTCGGCTGGGATGATACCATTCTCCTGGATTTAAGCTGAAAATTCAGAAATGCTACAACAAGCCTGTGGTTGGTATTGAGAAACTTGGCTCTCCGGTGGACCCTGCAGTTCTGGATCATCCTCCAGTGACCATCAACGAGCATATGATCAATCTCCTTTGCCACACCACCAGCGTTGGCATGCCAAGTCCAGCGACGAGGCTGTGGGTGCTGAAACCATGAACCAGCCACCCTAAGTCCATGACTTCTTGCAAAGTCAAGGACCTTAGTGATATTCTGGTTCACAGATTCAGACCCATGGGGACTGACAGATGTATCATAGCCATCCCTATCAGTGCCATTTGATACAGACTGATCATACTGAACAATCCCCCAAGACTGATCATCCATTGACTGGAGCACGGCATGAAATGCGTCCTTCACAGTGAGATCACTCGCCTCGGTCATAGCATATGTAGAGACCAGGGAAATGACATCCAAGGAGCGACAAATCCTCAGTCTCATACGCTCATTGACTTCGTGTTACCTCAATTATCATGGGAGTCAACTTGTTGGACACAGCTACAGCAATTCCTTGGGCATGGTAATTATCAGAGCGACCAGATCAGTAGTAGGTGTAACCACCTGCCATGATCTTGCCACTATCCAATCTCTGAACCTCAGAGAGTGCTGCAATGCTGATATTGATTTCTGGAGCTCAAATGATAGCAGAAACAGGTGATGTTCTTCTCTTTGGGATAGGACATTGCAGGTACCCTTCCGAAGGGACCGCCTTAGGTTAACCCTAGCAGACCGCTGTCTGGTGGACGACACCTCAGTACCACCCCGACACATCCTACCGCAATCCAACCCAGGAAGGTTACCACACGTTTTTCTTCCTGTCATCAAAGAGTGGGGATCCCGAAGGCTTTGCCCCAATCCCATTATCCGGTGCAGTGCCCTGTGAAGGGCAGCTGCACAGGAGGTACTCCCTCGGAGTGGGTTTCCAGTTTTCTTTGCATTTTTTAAAATGTGTTTTGCATCAGGAAGTGCTTTACTGTAGCCATAGTGCAAATCCTGCCACCAACCTCCGTGAAACAAATTATTCAACTGCAGAAGGACTTCCAAAGATGCAGTTGGGCATCAGATATGGATGGCAGTTGGCTCACAACAAGCTCCTCCACCCTTTGACAGATTTGTTTTTAATCCTGCTGGGTGTCCATATCCAAACACCATTCTCAACAGGAAACCCGGTGGGGAAGATGGTTTTGTCGCTGACAACCCAACCATGAAACAGATTAGTACAGGTTTACATGGTGCCTGCAGCAAGTCACCGATCTGATCTGATCTGGCCTGACGTGACAATTCAGCTTTGTTGAAAATTTAATGGAAAAACTCAAATGCGAAAAGGTTATATCCTGGATATGCACGCACGCACGCACGCACGCACGCACGCACACACACACACACACACACACACGCATGCATACCCCATCTCCCTGGCTGGTGGGGTGGCTCATAATAATACTAATAGTAATAATAAAAATCTAAATGGCGATTTAGTACGCCTCGGTTGTCTAAGAAACTTTGTGGTATTAAAAAATGGGGGCACGAATTTTAGAAACAAGCCCTTCAGGCATAGAAAACATGCATTGCTTGTTTCCAAAATTAAAATGCTTTGGAAGAGAGATTCATTTGTGTGGTGGGGGTAGGTAGCTACCTCTTTTAGTCAAAATATTGAAATAGTCTTTGCAATTGTGGCTCAGAAATGTAATATTGGAGAATAATCTGTTTTCTCTTATTGTGATATTCATTGGGAACAAAGATGTTCTCATTTGAATAACAATAACCCGCAAACAAAATGGCAAGCAAGATAAAGCAACACTCAGGAAATGAGTGCAATGGGGGATGAAAGCAAACTGGGTCTGAAGCTACAAATATTTCCCAGTCATCTGCAAATACACATGTTACAAACTCCAGTAAAGTTGAAGGTCAGAATAAGAACATCTCCAGCGTTCAAAATCTGCCTGTTGATGATGTCTCAACAATAAAACTGTTTTGGTGCTTATACCACGACTTGTCAACATAACAGTGGAATGGGTACTGTGAGGGAATAATGGGGTTCAAGCAGCAGGGAGAGGAGGAAAAGATGAGTGATTTTGGATGAACAGTTGTACTCCAGCTCCAAGAGTAATGTGCATATATAAGTCCATGTTTGCTCTGCTGCTGCAACTTCAAGTACTTTTCCCCATTCTTCCATCGTTCCTTCCATGGAACAGGATTGCTGTCACGCAATAAATAATGAAGTCATATGAAATGTGCCAAAGGTCATGGTTGATCTCGTTGGGCAAAGTTCATCACTGCAGTTAATTCGTTTCGTGGAGTTTCTTGAAACCACTAACGGTGAAATTTCAAGTTTGTTTTTGCTGAGAATGCAATTTTTTTCCAACCATTTAAAAAAATGTATTAACCTGCTCCCGCATCTCCCTTCACCACATAGGTCTGGTTAAAAAGAGGGTGAACCTCAAGATGACAGCGACCAATGCAAAATATGTGCAGGAGATGCAGAATATGAACAGCTCCAGCTACAAAGCTTTTGTGAAAAAATTCGAGAACGAGGTTTGTTTACAATGAAATGTTCTAAAGGTCAAGAAATATTGATCATTACACATTGTTTTACAATTAATTATACATTTTACTCGTTTATAATTATTTCATGTTTATTCATTTAATTTGTTTGCTTATTCTGAAGATAATGGGTCACATTGAAAGTTCTTTGTTTTTCACGTTTCTTTAACATGAATTGTTCCCCCCCCCCCTTTTTTAGCTCATTCAATCACTGAAGAGTGTTTCACCATATTTTTCCAAACTCATTATCTTGAACCTTACGTAAGTCAACACACACAACTTCTAAAAACTACACGTGAAATATTATCAGTGATGATATAATGTTGGATAGCAGTAATAACCAACCACTCTATGGTATTGAATTTAGCAGAAATTTCAAGTTGACATGTCTGGTACTCCCATTTGGCTCATGGTGGTTGGATCGCCAGTTCATAATCCTGTCCATTGCATGCATTTGTCCATTGTCCACCAAGTCCTGACATTAATATCACAGTCTACCCATGTCACCTTGTGTCTTTTGTGTTATACAGTTATCATTCATTGTTTGTTTCCAAAATTGAAATGCTTTGGAAAAGAAAGATCCATTTGCATGGTGTTGGATGTAGCAACCTCTTTATTATCAAGATATTGAAATAGTCTTTGCAATTATGGCTCAGAAATGTAATATTGGAGAATAACTTGTTTTCTATTATTGTTATGTAAACTGGGAACAGACGTTCTCATTTGAATAACAATAACCTGGGAATAAAATGGCAAGCAAGATAAAGCAACCCTCAGGGCATGAGTGTAACGAAGGATGAAAGCAAACTGTGTCTGAAGGGACAAAGCTTTCCCCAGCAATCTACAAATACACACATTACAAACTCCAGTGAAGATGAAGGTGGGAATCTGGTTTCCAGCATGCAAAACAGCTACATTGCAAACAAGAGAGTTCATAGAACATGACGCCCCACACAGTGTTTAAGTATATACAGGAGGGCCTTGCCATTCGCGAAGGTTACTTTCTTGAAAATCCACAAAAACAAAAAGGTCAACATAGGCCAAAGGTCAACAACTTTGGTGAGATTTGTAAAATCCACAATTTTCATCCAATTAACATGAAATTTGAAGAGGATTTGTATTTCAGGTCACTGAATTCAACCAACTAATTATTTTGAAGGTCAGCATTGACCTAAAGGTCAACATAGATACAACGTCAACAACTAAGGTGGAATTTCCAAAATCCTCAATTTTCATCCGATTGACTTGAAATTTGAAGAGGATTTATATTTCATGTCACTGAATTCAAACAGCCAATTATTTTTGAGATCAACATGGACTAAAAGGTCAACATTGGCCCAAGGTCAACAACTAAGGTGTTATTTCTAAAATCCTAAATTTTCATCCAATTGACTTGAAATTTGAAGAGGATTTATACGTCACGTCACTGAATTCAACAAGGCAATTATTTTTGAGGTCCACATAGGCCAAAAGGTCTTTGTAGGCCAAGTTTCTAAAATTGTCAAATTTCATCCGGTTCACTTGAAATATGAAGAGGAGTTGCATATTTGGACATTGAATTCAACCACCAATTATTTTTGAGGTCAAATTTGTTGCATGAATTTTGCATGTATCATGTTCTGCATGATATCTTCTTGTTTGTCTGTCTGTCTGTTTGTCCGCACAGAACTTTCACGTTTTTCTCCGCAACCTCTTGCCATATTGAGACAACATTTTCATCATAGGTGCTACTACTCATGTGGAATGTTCACATGATAATGATGACATCATAGGTCATGTGGTGTGGCAGCCATTGTGTAAAAACAAAAAAAAATGGACCTCTGTATCTCTGAAACTGCACCAAGGATATTACTAAAACTTGGCATATGGCAAGCGCTCCTCATGCGGAATAAGTGTGATTTTTTTTAATGCCATCATAGATGCCTTCGTTATGACATCACTTGCATCTAACTTTAGTTTGCAATCTCATCAAAGATGGTGGACTGGTAGACTGGCATCCATTTTAGTTGGAAAAAAAAACTCAGTGTTGAACATGTCCTCAATCATTTCTCGGACATGCATTTACCAATCTTGTTCAAATTTGGCAAACAGATAATGAATAATGGCTTCTACAAACATGTCTTTTTTTCGAGCTCAGACCCAATATGGAAAACTGATGGCCATTTCAGTTTTTTTTAAACCCGGTGTTGAACGCGTCCATAACTATTTCTCAGACATGCATTTACCGATGTTTTTCAAACTTGTCAAACACATAATGAATGATGCATGGCTTCCATATGCCTGTCATTTTTTTCGAAATCAGATCCAAGATGGCCGACTGTGGCCATTTTGTTATTTAAATGTGTCCCCAATCATTTCTCAAACATGCATGGTCCGAGTTTGTTCAAACTTGCCGCAAGCACAGTACATGATGTCATGTACGTGCCCCTCACTTTATTTTGTGATCTGATCAAAGATGACCGACTGGTAGACTGGTGGCAATTTTAGTTGTACATAAACATGGGCTCGCCCCTTAACTCCTGATAGCAAGATTACTGAAACAACAAGGGCTATGCTATTTTATGTCTTTTTTACTTGTTTTCCTGTATTATTATTTCATATGTAGCATGGAGCTGCTGGTTGTATCATTGCTGGAAGTGTGGCTGTGCCCCTGATTAAATGTCCCCCTGATTCCAGTAAGCTGGTATTCATTTTGCTGATCTTGGAAGGAGGACTGGTTGAGTCAACCCTTGTGGTGTTATTTAACAGATTTACAGCGGCTGAAATCCAAGAGCCTAAGATCCTAAGCCAGCCACCTTAACCATTAAGTGAACACCCGGATTATTTTCCCGTATAAGAACATAAATAAAGTTTATTTTCTTGAGTTATTAAGATCATGAAACTTACCTTTAATAATAATGATGATAAACTTGATCCAAAAATGTGATGGCGATGGTGATGAGGGCGACGATAAAGATGAGTTGATGGAGATGATGGTGATGATGTTGGAGGGTTTGAGGGGGTTATTGTGTTGACGGCCAATGTTAATTCAATGAATAAATGTGGAACATACTTCAACAACCATCTGCAAACATTGCTTCAATAAATTCATCACGATAAAGTGAATCCATGAAGTGGAAACCCATGAATGGCAAGCCCCTCCTCTACATCAATTTTAATATAAGAACGTTTTTAAAAATCGGGAAGTTTTGTGCTACTGACGCAGTCTTATGCACTAACCACCCTTATTCACTTTAATAAGATGACGTTGATTTGCAATTTAGGAGATGGAGGCTTTATTCATCACCATAGAACGTAGCATCATTCAACATTGTACACAATGCACACAATTCAACTTTTCACTTTGCGTGGGCTGGGTAATAATTTCAGCAGGATGAATGTGAAGCACAAACATTTCAAGAATGCAACTCCAGAGGAGATTAAAAGGCTTCTGTTATTACCTCTTTACAAAGTCTCCAATACAGAGGTGTTTCTATATTGCAGCCAGGAAATGGTATGAATAATGCAGACTATGCTTTCATTTTTATGATGACTTTGTAAGACATTACATTAATTTTTGTAATTCCATCTGCTATTTCAATCCCAGCTATTGGTGAATTGAATAGCATATAATTTATTGCACAGGGGTCATGGATTTATAATAGATAAAGAAACGTGTCAGAACTTTTGACTTACCCGCTCATTCGTGTGGAATAAATAGATACCTGCCTATTTGGTAAATATTGGTTTCGTGGAACAAAGGTTCACAGAAGTGATGTATTTTATGATAAACCAAAAGTGTTGATAAATGTTGAACATAGCAAGGTGATGCTTACAGGATTTGTATCACAATATATCAAATATAAATATGACTTCAGCCAATGGCTGCACTCGACTTAAAAGGAGGGCTGATTAGGAAACCCTATTATTATTGTTTCTCATAGATAGGTGCCAACATTCCTGGAACTCTAACTGTCAATAGAAGAAAAGTCTGAATGCTTTATTGCCATCTGAAGAGGTGAAAGAAGGCACATTCTGAAGTTATTCAGTTATCTTTTTAATGTTTAACCTCCATCTGCTGCAGAGCCTCATGAAGAACAGAAAACATTGGCTATCCTGACTTTTTTTGTTGTTGTGAAGTTCCAAGATTGGTCTTGAGCAATCACAATTAAAGTGGTGGCCAAATGGTGAGGACACGTCTGGTGGTTGGTTCAAATGTCACTGAACACAACATTATTTGAATATTTATAATCTGTAACCGATGGTGTTGGATGAATTATCATGATACTGTTGGATTGTTATTACAGCATTAACCCAATTTACTCATTAATGACATTCAGGAGGGGATGTTAGTCTGCCTGCTACTCTTGGTCTGCTCTGCATGCAATGTCAGTCCACACTGTGTTTGGCTCGTAACACCCTAAAGGTATCTTGGATGGGTGGTAAAATCTACACAATCCCCATCGCTAGATTGGAAAAAAAGAAAAGCGTAGTTGTATGGTTGACATTTTCAAAACACCACCCTTCCCAATTGTAAAATGATTGTGATCTCCAGATTTGTAATCAACATAAGTTATCTTTTCAAGAAAATATTGCAATTTCACAGCAAGCCAAAAACTTTCAGCCAAATGTTGTTTCCTTGATTGGAACCATGAATTTCTCTGAACATCGACTTTTACAATCTTGAGCACATAGTAATGATAATCATTTAAATATATGTATAAATATATGTGTATATATCACACGTCATATATATATATATATATATATATATATATATATATATATATATATATATATATATATATATATATATATATATATCATGCGTCATAAATACATATTAACAGATATGTATATGAATATG
>NC_140970.1:92080991-92125296 GCF_056783735.1 Eptatretus burgeri
CTCTGCGGGAAACAACATTTCCATTATTGGACGTGTTGTGGATATGAGTTGAAATTGCTTGAAGTTTTGTTGTTTAAAGGAAAATTGCTGCTTTTGACTGGCTGCTTAATTCATGTATTGTGGTGGTAAATGGTAATATTGATAATGTTGTTGCATTTGATGAAGTTTTAAATACCGCTCTTGATTCCATTGTCATTGTGACATCATTATTATGAACGTCTGTTTCATCATCAGCAGCAATTACAATGTGTGTTGTTGTTTGAGATGTTTCCTCACCAGTCGTTGTTTGAGGTGTTGCTGTTGGTTCTGTGTGTGTCAGTTCAGAGAATGTTGTTGGTACAGTTGCAGTGGTTGTTGTTTCCTCTGGAGAAAATAAAATGTGTATTATTGGTTTGCAGCAACCTTCGGAGTCGAAGATTAAAATTTTCTTCATATGTCGTTCTATCTCGTTGGTTGGCAAAAACTTTTTCACAGAGTGTTGGTCTGTTGCATTTGTCTCTCTGTCTATCTGTCTGTCTGTCTGTTTTTTGTCACATTCTGTTTCACCAAGTGTCACTCGATGAACGATATTTCATTTGCTACCTCCCCACCGAAGGTGGAAGAGTTGTACATTTTCACCACTTTCTATCTGTTTGTCTGCTTGTCTGTTTGTTACTTGGCAAAAAATAAATTGGACTGCAGGCCAAACCACTCAACCGATCATTCTCAAATTTTCATAGATTAATGGCACCGATTCTGCGATGGTTCCATCTTGAAGTTCCCGAAAATTTTGTCGATCAATCAGGTCAACATCGGCCAATTGGCAATTTGAACCAAATTTTCTTATTGTCAAATTTCATCCAATTGACTTGAAATTTGAACAGGATTTGCATCTCAGGGCAGTGAAATCATCCACCTATTACTTTTCATGATATCATAACTCAAGAGGTCAACATCGGCCACAAGATCAACCCAAAATGGGCCAAATTTAGAAATTTTATCTAAAATTGTCAATTTTCATTTGATTCACTTGAAATTTAAAGAACATTTGCACACGAGCTCGCTGATCTCAACCACCTATTTATTTTGACGTCAGCATGAACCAAAAAGACAACATATTCCAAATTTCTATCATCCTCAAATTTCACCTGATTGACTTGATATTTGAAGACCATTTGCATACCTAGAATTATTCAAATGCCTGGAGGAAGCTTTGTTGATGGTTCTGTGACTGTTGTTGTGGCTTCTGAGGGTGTTGGTGTGGGGTCTGTGGGGGTTGTGAGTTCTGCAGATGTTGTTGGGACGTTTACAGTGCTCGTCTCCTTTACAGAAAACAACATTTCTCATATTGGTTGTGTTGTCAATAACAGTTGTAAATTTGGGAAATTTTTGATGTTTCAAGCAACGGTGCTGGTTCTGAAAGGCTGCTTCATTCATGTGTTGTGGTGTTGGAAGGGGTTATTTGTTCTATTGTTGGATTTCAGGAGGTTTGAGATGTCTTTCTTGATTCCATCATCAAAAAAATTTCATTATCACAGCACATCACTGCGATTTATCAGAAGTGTTCGAAGTTCAGGTTTTCCCACACCAATACCTGAAGGAAGCGTTGTTTTTGGTTCATTGGGTGTTGGTGTCGGTCCTGTGGGTGTTGGAGTGGGTTCTGTCGTTGTTGTTGGGACATTTCCAGTGCTCGTCTCCTCTGCGGGAAACAACATTTCCATTATTGGACGTGTTGTGGATATGAGTTGAAATTGCTTGAAGTTTTGTTGTTTAAAGGAAAATTGCTGGTTTTGACTGGCTGCTTAATTCATGAGTTGTGGTGGTAAATGGTAATATTGATAATGTTGTTGCATTTGATGAAGTTTTAAATACCGCTCTTGATTCCATTGTCATTGTGACATCATTATTATGAACGTCTGTTTCATCATCAGCAGCAATTACAATGTGTGTTGTTGTTTGAGATATTTCCTCGCCAGTCGTTGTTTGAGGTGTTGCTGTTGGTTCTGTGTGTGTCAGTTCAGTGAAGGTTGTTGGTACAGTTGCAGTGGTTGTTGTTTCCTCTGGAGAAAATAAAATGTGTATTATTGGTTTGCAGCAACCTTCGGAGTCGAAGATTAAAATTTTCTTCATATGTCGTTCTATCTCGTTGGGTGGCAAAAACTTTTTTCACAGAGTGTTGGTCTGTTGCATTTGTCTCTCTGTCTATCTGTCTGTCTGTCTGTTTTTTGTCACATTCTGTTTCACCAAGTGTCACTCGATGAACGATATTTCATTTGCTACCTCGGCCACCGAAGGTGGAAGGGTTGTACATTTTCACCACTTTCTATCTGTTTGTCTGCTTGTCTGTTTGTTACTTGGCAAAAAATAAATTGGACTGCAGGCCAAACCACTCAACCGATCATTCTCAAATTTTCACAGATTAATGGCACCGATTCTGCGATGGTTCCATCTTGAAGTTCCCGAAAATTTTGTCGATCAATCAGGTCAACATCGGCCAATTGGCAATTTGAACCAAATTTTCTTATTGTCAAATTTCATCCAATTGACTTGAAATTTGAACAGGATTTGCATCTCAGGGCAGTGAAATCATCCACCTATTACTTTTCATGATATCATAACTCAAGAGGTCAACATCGGCCACAAGATCAACCCAAAATGGGCCAAATTTAGAAATTGTATCTAAAATTGTCAATTTTCATTTGATTCACTTGAAATTTAAAGAACATTTGCACACGAGCTCGCTGATCTCAACCACCTATTTATTTTGACGTCAGCACGAACCAAAAAGACAACATATTCCAAATTTCTATCATCCTCAAATTTCACCCGATTGACTTGATATTTGAAGACCATTTGCATACCTAGAATTATTCAAATGCCTGGAGGAAGCTTTGTTGATGGTTCTGTGAGTGTTGTTGTGGCTTCTGTGGGTGTTGGTGTGGGGTCTGTGGGGGTTGTGAGTTCTGCAGATGTTGTTGGGACGTTTACACTGCTCGTCTCCTTTACAGAAAACAACATTTCTCATATTGGTTGTGTTGTCAATAACAGTTGTAAATTTGGGAAATTTTTGATGTTTCAAGCAACGGTGCTGGTTCTGAAAGGCTGCTTCATTCATGTGTTGTGGTGTTGGAAGGGGTTATTTGTTCTATTGTTGGATTTCAGGAGGTTTGAGATGTCTTTCTTGATTCCATCATCAAAAATTTCATTATCACAGCACATCACTGCGATTTATCAGAAGTGTTGGAAGTTCAGGTTTTCCCACACCAATACCTGAAGGAAGCGTTGTTGTTGGTTCATTGGGTGTTGGTGTCGGTCCTGTGGGTGCTGGAGTGGGTTCTGTCGTTGTTGTTGGGACATTTCCAGTGCTCGTCTCCTCTGCGGGAAACAACATTTCCATTATTGGACGTGTTGTGGATATGAGTTGAAATTGCTTGAAGTTTTGTTGTTTAAAGGAAAATTGCTGGTTTTGACTGGCTGCTTAATTCATGTATTGTGGTGGTAAATGGTAATATTGATAATGTTGTTGCATTTGATGAAGTTTTAAATACCGCTCTTGATTCCATTGTCATTGTGACATCATTATTATGAACGTCTGTTTCATCATCAGCAGCAATTACAATGTGTGTTGTTGTTTGAGATGTTTCCTCACCAGTCGTTGTTTGAGGTGTTGCTGTTGGTTCTGTGTGTGTCAGTTCAGAGAATGTTTTTGGTACAGTTGCAGTGGTTGTTGTTTCCTCTGGAGAAAATAAAATGTGTATTATTGGTTTGCAGCAACCTTCGGAGTCGAAGATTAAAATTTTCTTCATATGTCGTTCTATCTCGTTGGTTGGCAAAAACTTTTTTCACAGAGTGTTGGTCTGTTGCATTTGTCTCTCTGTCTATCTGTCTGTCTGTCTGTTTTTTGTCACATTCTGTTTCACCAAGTGTCACTCGATGAACGATATTTCATTTGCTACCTCCCCCACCGAAGGTGGAAGGGTTGTACATTTTCACCACTTTCTATCTGTTTGTCTGCTTGTCTGTTTGTTACTTGGCAAAAAATAAATTGGACTGCAGGCCAAACCACTCAACCGATCATTCTCAAATTTTCACAGATTAATGGCACCGATTCTGCAATGGTTCCATCTTGAAGTTCCCGAAAATTTTGTCGATCAATCAGGTCAACATCGGCCAATTGGCAATTTGAACCAAATTTTCTTATTGTCAAATTTCATCCAATTGACTTGAAATTTGAACAGGATTTGCATCTCAGGGCAGTGAAATCATCCACCTATTACTTTTCATGATATCATAACTCAAGAGGTCAACATCGGCCACAAGATCAACCCAAAATGGGCCAAATTTAGAAATTGTATCTAAAATTGTCAATTTTCATCTGATCGACTTGAAATTTAAAGACCATTTGCACACGAGCTCGCTGATCTCAACCACCTATTTATTTTGACGTCAGCACGAACCAAAAAGACAACATATTCCAAATTTCTATCATCCTCAAATTTCACCCGATTGATTTGATATTTGAAGACCATTTGCATACCTAGATTAATTCAAATGCCTGGAGGAAGCTTTGTTGATGGTTCCGTGAGTGTTGTTGTGGCTTCTGTGGGTGTTGGTGTGGGGTCTGTGGGGGTTGTGAGTTCTGCAGATGTTGTTGGGACGTTTACACTGCTCGTCTCCTTTACAGAAAACAACATTTCTCACATTGGTTGTGTTGTCAATAACAGTTGTAAATTTGGGAAATTTTGTTGTTTCAACCAATGGTGCTGGTTCTGAAAGGCTGCTTCATTCATGTGTTGTGGTGTTGGAAGGGGTTATTTGTTCTATTGTTGGATTTCAGGAGGTTTGAGATGTCTTTCTTGATTCCATCATCAAAAATTTCATTATCACAGCACATCACTGCGATTTATCAGAAGTGTTGGAAGTTCAGGTTTTCCCACACCAATACCTGAAGGAAGCGTTGTTGTTGGTTCATTGGGTGTTGGTGTCGGTCCTGTGGGTGTTGGAGTGGGTTCTGTCGTTGTTGTTGGGACATTTCCAGTGCTCGTCTCCTCTGCGGGAAACAACATTTCCATTATTGGACGTGTTGTGGATATGAGTTGAAATTGCTTGAAGTTTTGTTGTTTAAAGGAAAATTGCTGGTTTTGACTGGCTGCTTAATTCATGAGTTGTGGTGGTAAATGGTAATATTGATAATGTTGTTGCATTTGATGAAGTTTTAAATACCGCTCTTGATTCCATTGTCATTGTGACATCATTATTATGAACGTCTGTTTCATCATCAGCAGCAATTACAATGTGTGTTGTTGTTTGAGATGTTTCCTCGCCAGTCGTTGTTTGAGGTGTTGCTGTTGGTTCTGTGTGTGTCAGTTCAGAGAATGTTGTTGGTACAGTTGCAGTGGTTGTTGTTTCCTCTGGAGAAAATAAAATGTGTATTATTGGTTTGCAGCAACCTTCGGAGTCGAAGATTAAAATTTTCTTCATATGTCGTTCTATCTCGTTGGTTGGCAAAAACTTTTTTCACAGAGTGTTGGTCTGTTGCATTTGTCTCTCTGTCTATCTGTCTGTCTGTCTGTTTTTTGTCACATTCTGTTTCACCAAGTGTCACTCGATGAACGATATTTCATTTGCTCCCTCCCCCACCGATGGTGGAAGGGTTGTACATTTTCACCACTTTCTATCTGTTTGTCTGCTTGTCTGTTTGTTACTTGGCAAAAAATAAATTGGACTGCAGGCCAAACCACTCAACCGATCATTCTCAAATTTTCATTGATTAATGGCACCGATTCTGCGATGGTTCCATCTTGAAGTTCCCGAAAATTTTGTCGATCAATCAGGTCAACATCGGCCAATTGGAAATTTGAACCAAATTTTCTTATTGTCAAATTTCATCCAATTGACTTGAAATTTGAACAGGATTTGCATCTCAGGGCAGTGAAATCATCCACAGCACATCACTGCGATTTATCAGAAGTGTTCTAAGTTCAGGTTTTCCCACACCAATACCTGAAGGAAGCGTTGTTGTTGGTTCATTGGGTGTTGGTGTCGGTCCTGTGGGTGTTGGAGTGGGTTCTGTCGTTGTTGTTGGGACATTTCCAGTGCTCGTATCCTCTGCGGGAAACAACATTTCCATTATTGGACGTGTTGTGGATATGAGTTGAAATTGCTTGAAGTTTTGTTGTTTAAAGGAAAATTGCTGGTTTTGACTGGCTGCTTAATTCATGTATTGTGGTGGTAAATGGTAATATTGATAATGTTGTTGCATTTGATGAAGTTTTAAATACCGCTCTTGATTCCATTGTCATTGTGACATCATTATTATGAACGTCTGTTTCATCATCAGCAGCAATTACAATGTGTGTTGTTGTTTGAGATGTTTCCTCACCAGTCGTTGTTTGAGGTGTTGCTGTTGGTTCTGTGTGTGTCAGTTCAGAGAATGTTGTTGGTACAGTTGCAGTGGTTGTTGTTTCCTCTGGAGAAAATAAAATGTGTATTATTGGTTTGCAGCAACCTTCGGAGTCGAAGATTAAAATTTTCTTCATATGTCGGTCTATCTCGTTGGTTGGCAAAAACTTTTTTCACAGAGTGTTGGTCTGTTGCATTTGTCTCTCTGTCTATCTGTCTGTCTGTCTGTTTTTTGTCACATTCTGTTTCACCAAGTGTCACTCGATGAACGATATTTCATTTGCTACCTCCCCCACCGAAGGTGGAAGAGTTGTACATTTTCACCACTTTCTATCTGTTTGTCTGCTTGTCTGTTTGTTACTTGGCAAAAATAAATTGGACTGCAGGCCAAACCACTCAACCGATCATTCTCAAATTTTCATAGATTAATGGCACCGATTCTGCGATGGTTCCATCTTGAAGTTCCCGAAAATTTTGTCGATCAATCAGGTCAACATCGGCCAATTGGCAATTTGAACCAAATTTTCTTATTGTCAAATTTCATCCAATTGACTTGAAATTTGAACAGGATTTGCATCTCAGGGCAGTGAAATCATCCACCTATTACTTTTCATGATATCATAACTCAAGAGGTCAACATCGGCCACAAGATCAACCCAAAATGGGCCAAATTTAGAAATTTTATCTAAAATTGTCAATTTTCATTTGATTCACTTGAAATTTAAAGAACATTTGCACACGAGCTCGCTGATCTCAACCACCTATTTATTTTGACGTCAGCATGAACCAAAAAGACAACATATTCCAAATTTCTATCATCCTCAAATTTCACCTGATTGACTTGATATTTGAAGACCATTTGCATACCTAGAATTATTCAAATGCCTGGAGGAAGCTTTGTTGATGGTTCTGTGAGTGTTGTTGTGGCTTCTGTGGGTGTTGGTGTGGGGTCTGTGGGGGTTGTGAGTTCTGCAGATGTTGTTGGGACGTTTACAGTGCTCGTCTCCTTTACAGAAAACAACATTTCTCATATTGGTTGTGTTGTCAATAACAGTTGTAAATTTGGGAAATTTTTGATGTTTCAAGCAACGGTGCTGGTTCTGAAAGGCTGCTTCATTCATGTGTTGTGGTGTTGGAAGGGGTTATTTGTTCTATTGTTGGATTTCAGGAGGTTTGAGATGTCTTTCTTGATTCCATCATCAAAAAATTTCATTATCACAGCACATCACTGCGATTTATCAGAAGTGTTGGAAGTTCAGGTTTTCCCACACCAATACCTGAAGGAAGCGTTGTTTTTGGTTCATTGGGTGTTGGTGTCGGTCCTGTGGGTGTTGGAGTGGGTTCTGTCGTTGTTGTTGGGACATTTCCAGTGCTCGTCTCCTCTGCGGGAAACAACATTTCCATTATTGGACGTGTTGTGGATATGAGTTGAAATTGCTTGAAGTTTTGTTGTTTAAAGGAAAATTGCTGGTTTTGACTGGCTGCTTAATTCATGAGTTGTGGTGGTAAATGGTAATATTGATAATGTTGTTGCATTTGATGAAGTTTTAAATACCGCTCTTGATTCCATTGTCATTGTGACATCATTATTATGAACGTCTGTTTCATCATCAGCAGCAATTACAATGTGTGTTGTTGT
This sequence comes from Eptatretus burgeri, assembly GCF_056783735.1. Lineage (NCBI taxonomy): Eukaryota > Metazoa > Chordata > Myxini > Myxiniformes > Myxinidae > Eptatretus > Eptatretus burgeri. The sequence goes on from NC_140970.1 coordinate 92,089,012, forward strand.
TTGAGATATTTCCTCGCCAGTCGTTGTTTGAGGTGTTGCTGTTGGTTCTGTGTGTGTCAGTTCAGTGAAGGTTGTTGGTACAGTTGCAGTGGTTGTTGTTTCCTCTGGAGAAAATAAAATGTGTATTATTGGTTTGCAGCAACCTTCGGAGTCGAAGATTAAAATTTTCTTCATGTCGGTCTATCTCGTTGGGTGGCAAAAACTTTTTTCACAGAGTGTTGGTCTGTTGCATTTGTCTCTCTGTCTATCTGTCTGTCTGTCTGTTTTTTGTCACATTCTGTTTCACCAAGTGTCACTCGATGAACGATATTTCATTTGCTACCTCGGCCACCGAAGGTGGAAGGGTTGTACATTTTCACCACTTTCTATCTGTTTGTCTGCTTGTCTGTTTGTTACTTGGCAAAAAATAAATTGGACTGCAGGCCAAACCACTCAACCGATCATTCTCAAATTTTCACAGATTAATGGCACCGATTCTGCGATGGTTCCATCTTGAAGTTCCCGAAAATTTTGTCGATCAATCAGGTCAACATCGGCCAATTGGCAATTTGAACCAAATTTTCTTATTGTCAAATTTCATCCAATTGACTTGAAATTTGAACAGGATTTGCATCTCAGGGCAGTGAAATCATCCACCTATTACTTTTCATGATATCATAACTCAAGAGGTCAACATCGGCCACAAGATCAACCCAAAATGGGCCAAATTTACAAATTGTATCTAAAATTGTCAATTTTCATTTGATTCACTTGAAATTTAAAGAACATTTGCACACGAGCTCGCTGATCTCAACCACCTATTTATTTTGACGTCAGCACGAACCAAAAAGACAACATATTCCAAATTTCTATCATCCTCAAATTTCACCCGATTGATTTGATATTTGAAGACCATTTGCATACCTAGAATTATTCAAATGCCTGGAGGAAGCTTTGTTGATGGTTCTGTGAGTGTTGTTGTGGCTTCTATGGGTGTTGGTGTGGGGTCTGTGGGGGTTGTGAGTTCTGCAGATGTTGTTGGGACGTTTACACTGCTCGTCTCCTTTACAGAAAACAACATTTCTCATATTGGTTGTGTTGTCAATAACAGTTGTAAATTTGGGAAATTTTGTTGTTTCAACCAATGGTGCTGGATCTGAAAGGCTGCTTCATTCATGTGTTGTGGTGTTGGAAGGGGTTATTTGTTCTATTGTTGGATTTCAGGAGGTTTGAGATGTCTTTCTTGATTCCATCATCAAAAAAATTTCATTATCACAGCACATCACTGCGATTTATCAGAAGTGTTGGAAGTTCAGGTTTTCCCACACCAATACCTGAAGGAAGCGTTGTTGTTGGTTCATTGGGTGTTGGTGTCGGTCCTGTGGGTGCTGGAGTGGGTTCTGTCGATGTTGTTGGGACATTTCCAGTGCTCGTCTCCTCTGCGGGAAACAACATTTCCATTATTGGACGTGTTGTGGATATGAGTTGAAATTGCTTGAAGTTTTGTTGTTTAAAGGAAAATTGCTGGTTTTGACTGGCTGCTTAATTCATGTATTGTGGTGGTAAATGGTAATATTGATAATGTTGTTGCATTTGATGAAGTTTTAAATACCGCTCTTGATTCCATTGTCATTGTGACATCATTATTATGAACGTCTGTTTCATCATCAGCAGCAATTACAATGTGTGTTGTTGTTTGAGATGTTTCCTCACCAGTCGTTGTTTGAGGTGTTGCTGTTGGTTCTGTGTGTGTCAGTTCAGAGAATGTTGTTGGTACAGTTGCAGTGGTTGTTGTTTCCTCTGGAGAAAATAAAATGTGTATTATTGGTTTGCAGCAACCTTCGGAGTCGAAGATTAAAATTTTCTTCATATGTCGTTCTATCTCGTTGGTTGGCAAAAACTTTTTTCACAGAGTGTTGGTCTGTTGCATTTGTCTCTCTGTCTATCTGTGTGTCTGTCTGTTTTTTGTCACATTCTGTTTCACCAAGTGTCACTCGATGAACGATATGTCATTTGCTACCTCCCCCACCGAAGGTGGAAGGGTTGTACATTTTCACCACTTTCTATCTGTTTGTCTGCTTGTCTGTTTGTTACTTGGCAAAAAATAAATTGGACTGCAGGCCAAACCACTCAACCGATCATTCTCAAATTTTCACAGATTAATGGCACCGATTCTGCGATGGTTCCATCTTGAAGTTCCCGAAAATTTTGTCGAACAATCAGGTCAACATCGGCCAATTGGCAATTTGAACCAAATTTTCTTATTGTCAAATTTCATCCAATTGACTTGAAATTTGAACAGGATTTGCATCTCAGGGCAGTGAAATCATCCACCTATTACTTTTCATGATATCATAACTCAAGAGGTCAACATCGGCCACAAGATCAACCCAAAATGGGCCAAATTTAGAAATTGTATCTAAAATTGTCAATTTTCATTTGATTCACTTGAAATTTAAAGAACATTTGCACACGAGCTCGCTGATCTCAACCACCTATTTATTTTGACGTCAGCACGAACCAAAAAGACAACATATTCCAAATTTCTATCATCCTCAAATTTCACCCGATTGATTTGATATTTGAAGACCATTTGCATACCTAGAATTATTCAAATGCCTGGAGGAAGCTTTGTTGATGGTTCTGTGAGTGTTGTTGTGGCTTCTGTGGGTGTTGGTGTGGGGTCTGTGGGGGTTGTGAGTTCTGCAGATGTTGTTGGGACGTTTACACTGCTCGTCTCCTTTACAGAAAACAACATTTCTCATATTGGTTGTGTTGTCAATAACAGTTGTAAATTTGGGAAATTTTGTTGTTTCAACCAATGGTGCTGGTTCTGAAAGGCTGCTTCATTCATGTGTTGTGGTGTTGGAAGGGGTTATTTGTTCTATTGTTGGATTTCAGGAGGTTTGAGATGTCTTTCTTGATTCCATCATCAAAAAAATTTCATTATCACAGCACATCACTGCGATTTATCAGAAGTGTTGGAAGTTCAGGTTTTCCCACACCAATACCTGAAGGAAGCGTTGTTGTTGGTTCATTGGGTGTTGGTGTCGGTCCTGTGGGTGCTGGAGTGGGTTCTGTCGATGTTGTTGGGACATTTCCAGTGCTCGTCTCCTCTGCGGGAAACAACATTTCCATTATTGGACGTGTTGTGGATATGAGTTGAAATTGCTTGAAGTTTTGTTGTTTAAAGGAAAATTGCTGGTTTTGACTGGCTGCTTAATTCATGTATTGTGGTGGTAAATGGTAATATTGATAATGTTGTTGCATTTGATGAAGTTTTAAATACCGCTCTTGATTCCATTGTCATTGTGACATCATTATTATGAACGTCTGTTTCATCATCAGCAGCAATTACAATGTGTGTTGTTGTTTGAGATGTTTCCTCACCAGTCGTTGTTTGAGGTGTTGCTGTTGGTTCTGTGTGTGTCAGTTCAGAGAATGTTGTTGGTACAGTTGCAGTGGTTGTTGTTTCCTCTGGAGAAAATAAAATGTGTATTATTGGTTTGCAGCAACCTTCGGAGTCGAAGATTAAAATTTTCTTCATATGTCGTTCTATCTCGTTGGTTGGCAAAAACTTTTTTCACAGAGTGTTGGTCTGTTGCATTTGTCTCTCTGTCTATCTGTCTGTCTGTCTGTTTTTTGTCACATTCTGTTTCACCAAGTGTCACTCGATGAACGATATTTCATTTGCTACCTCCCCCACCGAAGGTGGAAGGGTTGTACATTTTCACCACTTTCTATCTGTTTGTCTGCTTGTCTGTTTGTTACTTGGCAAAAAATAAATTGGACTGCAGGCCAAACCACTCAACCGATCATTCTCAAATTTTCACAGATTAATGGCACCGATTCTGCGATGGTTCCATCTTGAAGTTCCCGAAAATTTTGTCGATCAATCAGGTCAACATCGGCCAATTGGCAATTTGAACCAAATTTTCTTATTGTCAAATTTCATCCAATTGACTTGAAATTTGAACAGGATTTGCATCTCAGGGCAGTGAAATCATCCACCTATTACTTTTCATGATATCATAACTCAAGAGGTCAACATCGGCCACAAGATCAACCCAAAATGGGCCAAATTTAGAAATTGTATCTAAAATTGTCAATTTTCATTTGATTCACTTGAAATTTAAAGAACATTTGCACACGAGCTCGCTGATCTCAACCACCTATTTATTTTGACGTCAGCACGAACCAAAAAGACAACATATTCCAAATTTCTATCATCCTCAAATTTCACCCGATTGATTTGATATTTGAAGACCATTTGCATACCTAGAATTATTCAAATGCCTGGAGGAAGCTTTGTTGATGGTTCTGTGAGTGTTGTTGTGGCTTCTGTGGGTGTTGGTGTGGGGTCTGTGGGGGTTGTGAGTTCTGCAGATGTTGTTGGGACGTTTACAGTGCTCGTCTCCTTTACAGAAAACAACATTTCTCATATTGGTTGTGTTGTCAATAACAGTTGTAAATTTGGGAAATTTTGTTGTTTCAACCAATGGTGCTGGTTCTGAAAGGCTGCTTCATTCATGTGTTGTGGTGGTGGAAGGGGTTATTTGTTCTATTGTTGGATTTCAGGAGGTTTGAGATGTCTTTCTTGATTCCATCATCAAAAAAATTTCATTATCACAGCACATCACTGCGATTTATCAGAAGTGTTGGAAGTTCAGGTTTTCCCACACCAATACCTGAAGGATGCGTTGTTGTTGGTTCATTGGGTGTTGGTGTCGGTCCTGTGGGTGTTGGAGTGGGTTCTGTCGTTGTTGTTGGGACATTTCCAGTGCTCGTCTCCTCTGCGGGAAACAACATTTCCATTATTGGACGTGTTGTGGATATGAGTTGAAATTGCTTGAAGTTTTGTTGTTTAAAGGAAAATTGCTGGTTTTGACTGGCTGCTTAATTCATGAGTTGTGGTGGTAAATGGTAATATTGATAATGTTGTTGCATTTGATGAAGTTTTAAATACCGCTCTTGATTCCATTGTCATTGTGACATCATTATTATGAACGTCTGTTTCATCATCAGCAGCAATTACAATGTGTGTTGTTGTTTGAGATGTTTCCTCACCAGTCGTTGTTTGAGGTGTTGCTGTTGGTTCTGTGTGTGTCAGTTCAGAGAATGTTGTTGGTACAGTTGCAGTGGTTGTTGTTTCCTCTGGAGAAAATAAAATGTGTATTATTGGTTTGCAGCAACCTTCGGAGTCGAAGATTAAAATTTTCTTCATATGTCGTTCTATCTCGTTGGTTGGCAAAAACTTTTTTCACAGAGTGTTGGTCTGTTGCATTTGTCTCTCTGTCTCTCTGTCTATCTGTCTGTTTTTTGTCACATTCTGTTTCACCAAGTGTCACTCGATGAACGATATTTCATTTGCAACCTCGGCCACCGAAGGTGGAAGGGTTGTACATTTTCACCACTTTCTATCTGATTGTCTGCTTGTCTCTTTGTTACTTGGCAAAAAACAACTTTGTCTCCAGTACAAACCGCTCAACCGATCACTTTGAAATTTTCAGTTTTTAATGGCACCGACCCTGCGACGTTCCTGCATTGAAGTTTCGTAAAAGTTTCTCAATCAAAAAGGGCTACATCGACCCATAGGCCAATTTGAGCCACATTTTCTAATTGTCAAATTTTATCTGATTGAGTTGAAATTTGAAGAGGATTTGCATTTCAGCACAGTGAAATCAACCACCCAAATAATGTTGATGATCCCAGAAGTCACGAGGTCAACATCGGCCACAAGATCAACCAAAATGGGCCAAATTTTGAAATTGTTTCTAAAATTGTCAATTTTCATCCGATTGACTTGAAATAGAAAGACCATTTACACACGAGCTCGCTGATCTCAACCACCTATTTATTTTGACGTCAGCACGGACAAAAAAAGTCAACATATTCCAAATTTCTATCATCCTTAATTTTCACCCGATTGACTTGATATTTGAAGACCATTTGCATGCCTTGAGTTATTCAAATGCCAGGAGGAAGCATTGTTGATGGTTCTGTGAGTGTTGTTGTGGGTTCTGTGAGTGTTGGTGTGGGTTCTGTGGGGGTTTTCAGTTCTGCAGATGTTGTTGGGACGTTTACAGTGCTCGTCTCCTTTACAGAAAACAACATTTCTCATATTGGTTGTGTTGTCAATAACAGTTGAAAATTTGGGAAATTTTGTTGTTTGAAGCAATGGTGCTGGTTCGGAAAGGCTGCTTCATTCATGTGTTGTGGTGTTGGAAGGGGTTATTTGTTCTATTGTTGGATTTCAGGAGGTTTGAGATGTCTTTCTTGATTCCATCATCAAAAAAATTTCATTATCACAGCACATCACTGCGATTTATCAGAAGTGTTCGAAGTTCAGGTTTTCCCACACCAATACCTGAAGGAAGCGTTGTTGTTGGTTCATTGGGTGTTGGTGTCGGTCCTGTGGGTGTTGGAGTGGGTTCTGTCATTGTTGTTGGTACGTTTCCACTGCTCGTCTCCTCTGCGGGAAACAACATTTCCATTATTGGACGTGTTGTGGATATGAGTTGAAATTGCTTGAAGTTTTGTTGTTTAAAGGAAAATTGCTGCTTTTGACTGGCTGCTTAATTCATGTATTGTGGTGGTAAATGGTAATATTGATAATGTTGTTGCATTTGATGAAGTTTTAAATACCGCTCTTGATTCCATTGCATTGTAACATCATTATTATGAACGTCTGTTTCATCATCAGCAGCAATTACAATGTGTGTTGTTGTTTGAGATGTTTCCTCACCAGTCGTTGTTTGAGGTGTTGCTGTTGGTTCTGTGTGTGTCAGATCAGAGAATGTTGTTGGTACAGTTGCAGTGGTTGTTGTTTCCTCTGGAGAAAATAAAAGGTGTATTATTGGATTGCAGCAACCTTCGGAATTGAAGATTAAAATTTTCTTCATATGTCGGTCTATCTCGTTGGTTGGCAAAAACTTTTATCACAGAGTGTTGGTCTGTTGTATTTGTCTCTCTGTCTATCTGTCTGTCTGTCTGTTTTTTGTCACATTCTGTTTCACCAAGTGTCACTCGATGAACGATATTTCATTTGCTACCTCCCCCACCGAAGGTGGAAGAGTTGTACATTTTCACCACTTTCTATCTGTTTGTCTGCTAGTCTGTTTGTTACTTGGCAAAAAATAAATTGGACTGCAGGCCAAACCACTCAACCGATCATTCTCAAATTTTCATAGATTAATGGCACCGATTCTGCAATGGTTCCATCTTGAAGTTCCCGAAAATTTTGTCGATCAATCAGGTCAACATCGGCCAATTGGCAATTTGAACCAAATTTTCTTATTGTCAAATTTCATCCAATTGACTTGAAATTTGAACAGGATTTGCATCTCAGGGCAGTGAAATCATCCACCTATTACTTTTCATGATATCATAACTCAAGAGGTCAACATCGGCCACAAGATCAACCCAAAATGGGCCAAATTTAGAAATTTTATCTAAAATTGTCAATTTTCATTTCATTCACTTGAAATTTAAAGAACATTTGCACACGAGCTCGCTGATCTCAACCACCTATTTATTTTGACGTCAGCACGAACCAAAAAGACAACATATTCCAAATTTCTATCATCCTCAAATTTCACCCGATTGACTTGATATTTGAAGACCATTTGCATACCTAGAATTATTCAAATGCCTGGAGGAAGCTTTGTTGATGGTTCTGTGAGTGTTGTTGTGGCTTCTGTGGGTGTTGGTGTGGGGTCTGTGGGGGTTGTGAGTTCTGCAGATGTTGTTGGGACGTTTACAGTGCTCGTCTCCTTTACAGAAAACAACATTTCTCATATTGGTTGTGTTGTCAATAACAGTTGTAAATTTGGGAAATTTTGTTGTTTCAAGCAATGGTGCTGGTTCTGAAAGGCTGCTTCATTCATGTGTTGTGGTGTTGGAAGGGGTTATTTGTTCTATTGTTGGATTTCAGGAGGTTTGAGATGTCTTTCTTGATTCCATCATCAAAAAAATTTCATTAGCACAGCACATCACTGCGATTTATCAGAAGTGTTGGAAGTTCAGGTTTTCCCACACCAATACCTGAAGGAAGCGTTGTTGTTGGTTCATTGGGTGTTGGTGTCGGTCCTGTGGGTGTTGGAGTGGGTTCTGTCGATGTTGTTGGGACGTTTCCAGTGCTCGTCTCCTCTGCGGGAAACAACATTTCCATTATTGGACGTGTTGTGGATATGAGTTGAAATTGCTTGAAGTTTTGTTGTTTCAAGGAAAATTGCTGGTTTTGACTGGCTGCTTAATTCATGAATTGTGGTGGTAAATGGTAATGTTGAAAACGCTGTTGCATTTGATGAAGTTTTCAATACCGCTCTTGATTCCATTGTCATTGTGACATCATTATGATGAACGTCTGTAACATCATCAGCAGCAATTACAATGTGTTGTTGTTTGAGATGTTTCCTCACCAGTCGTTGCTTGAGGTGTTGCTGTTGGTTCTGTGGGTGTCAGTTCAGTGAATGTTGTTGGTACAGTTGCAGTGGTTGTTGTTTCTTCTGGAGAAAATAAAATGTGTATTATTGGTTTGTCGCTTCCTTCGGAGTCGAAGATTAAAATTTTCTTCATATGTCGGTCTATCTCATTGGTTGGCAAAAACGTTTTTCGCGGAGTGTTAGTCTGTAGCATTTGTCTCTCTGTCTGTCTGTCTGTCTGTTTTTTGTCACATTCTGTTTCACCAAGTGTCACTCGATGAACAAAAATTCATTTGCTACCTCGGCCACCGAAGGTGGAAGGGTTGTACATTTTCACCACTTTCTATCTGTTTGTCTGCTTGTCTCTTTGTTACTTGGCAAAAAATAAATTGGACTGCAGGCCAAACCACTCATCCGATCATTCTGAAATTTTCAGAGATTAATGGCACCGATTCTGCGATGGTTCCATCTTGAAGTTCCCGAAAATTTTCTCAATCAAAAAGGGCTACATCGACCCATAGGCCAATTTGAGCCACATTTTCGAATTGTCAAATTTCATCTGATTGAGTTGAAATTTGAAGAGGATTTGCATTTCAGCACAGTGAAATCATCCACCTATTACTTTTCATGATATCATAACTCAAGAGGTCAACATCGGCCGCAAGATCAACCCAAAATGGGCCAAATTTAGAAATTTTATCTAAAATTGTCAATTTTCATTCGATTCACTTGAAATTTAAAGAACATTTGCACACGAGCTCGCTGATCTCAACCGCCTATTTATTTTGACGTCAGCACGAACCAAAAAGACAACATATTCCAAATTTCTATCATCCTCAAATTTCACCCGATTGACTTGATATTTGAAGACCATTTGCATACCTAGAATTATTCAAATGCCTGGAGGAAGCTTTGTTGATGGTTCTGTGAGTGTTGTTGTGGCTTCTGTGGGTGTTGGTGTGGGGTCTGTGGGGGTTGTGAGTTCTGCAGATGTTGTTGGGACGTTTACAGTGCTCGTCTCCTTTAGAGAAAACAACATTTCTCATATTGGTTGTGTTGTCAATAACAGTTGTAAATTTGGGAAATTTTGTTGTTTCAAGCAATGGTGCTGGTTCTGAAAGGCTGCTTCATTCATGTGTTGTGGTGTTGGAAGGGGTTATTTGTTCTATTGTTGGATTTCAGGAGGTTTGAGATGTCTTTCTTGATTCCATCATCAAAAAAATTTCATTATCACAGCACATCACTGCGATTTATCAGAAGTGTTGGAAGTTCAGGTTTTCCCACACCAATACCTGAAGGAAGCGTTGTTGTTGGTTCATTGGGTGTTGGTGTCGGTCCTGTGGGTGTTGGAGTGGGTTCTGTCGTTGTTGTTGGGACATTTCCAGTGCTCGTCTCCTCTGCGGGAAACAACATTTCCATTATTGGACGTGTTGTGGATATGAGTTGAAATTGCTTGAAGTTTTGTTGTTTAAAGGAAAATTGCTGGTTTTGACTGGCTGCTTAATTCATGAGTTGTGGTGGTAAATGGTAATATTGATAATGTTGTTGCATTTGATGAAGTTTTAAATACCGCTCTTGATTCCATTGTCATTGTGACATCATTATTATGAACGTCTGTTTCATCATCAGCAGCAATTACAATGTGTGTTGTTGTTTGAGATGTTTCCTCACCAGTCGTTGTTTGAGGTGTTGCTGTTGGTTCTGTGTGTGTCAGTTCAGAGAATGTTGTTGGTACAGTTGCAGTGGTTGTTGTTTCCTCTGGAGAAAATAAAATGTGTATTATTGGTTTGCAGCAACCTTCGGAGTCGAAGATTAAAATTTTCTTCATATGTCGGTCTATCTCGTTGGTTGGCAAAAACTTTTTTCACAGAGTGTTGGTCTGTTGCATTTGTCTATCTGTCTGTCTGTCTGTTTTTTGTCACATTCTGTTTCACCAAGTGTCACTCGATGAACGATATTTCATTTGCTACCTCCCCCACCGAAGGTGGAAGGGTTGTACATTTTCACCACTTTCTATCTGTTTGTCTGCTTGTCTGTTTGTTACTTGGCAAAAAATAAATTGGACTGCAGGCCAAACCACTCAACCGATCATTCTCAAATTTTCATAGATTAATGGCACCGATTCTGCGATGGTTCCATCTTGAAGTTCCCGAAAATTTTGTCGATCAATCAGGTCAACATCGGCCAATTGGCAATTTGAACCAAATTTTCTTATTGTCAAATTTCATCCAATTGACTTGAAATTTGAACAGGATTTGCATCTCAGGGCAGTGAAATCATCCACCTATTACTTTTCATGATATCATAACTCAAGAGGTCAACATCGGCCACAAGATCAACCCAAAATGGGCCAAATTTAGAAATTGTATCTAAAATTGTCAATTTTCATTTGATTCACTTGAAATTTAAAGAACATTTGCACACGAGCTCGCTGATCTCAACCACCTATTTATTTTGATGTCAGCATGAACCAAAAAGACAACATATTCCAAATTTCTATCATCCTCAAATTTCACCCGATTGACTTGATATTTGAAGACCATTTGCATACCTAGAATTATTCAAATGCCTGGAGGAAGCTTTGTTGATGGTTCTGTGAGTGTTGTTGTGGCTTCTGTGGGTGTTGGTGTGGGGTCTGTGGGGGTTGTGAGTTCTGCAGATGTTGTTGGGACGTTTACAGTGCTCGTCTCCTTTAGAGAAAACAACATTTCTCATATTGGTTGTGTTGTCAATAACAGTTGTAAATTTGGGAAATTTTGTTGTTTCAAGCAATGGTGCTGGTTCTGAAAGGCTGCTTCATTCATGTGTTGTGGTGTTGGAAGGGGTTATTTGTTCTATTGTTGGATTTCAGGAGGTTTGAGATGTCTTTCTTGATTCCATCATCAAAAAAATTTCATTATCACAGCACATCACTGCGATTTATCAGAAGTGTTGGAAGTTCAGGTTTTCCCACACCAATACCTGAAGGAAGCGTTGTTGTTGGTTCATTGGGTGTTGGTGTCGGTCCTGTGGGTGTTGGAGTGGGTTCTGTCGTTGTTGTTGGGACATTTCCAGTGCTCGTCTCCTCTGCGGGAAACAACATTTCCATTATTGGACGTGTTGTGGATATGAGTTGAAATTGCTTGAAGTTTTGTTGTTTAAAGGAAAATTGCTGGTTTTGACTGGCTGCTTAATTCATGAGTTGTGGTGGTAAATGGTAATATTGATAATGTTGTTGCATTTGATGAAGTTTTAAATACCGCTCTTGATTCCATTGTCATTGTGACATCATTATTATGAACGTCTGTTTCATCATCAGCAGCAATTACAATGTGTGTTGTTGTTTGAGATATTTCCTCGCCAGTCGTTGTTTGAGGTGTTGCTGTTGGTTCTGTGTGTGTCAGTTCAGTGAAGGTTGTTGGTACAGTTGCAGTGGTTGTTGTTTCCTCTGGAGAAAATAAAATGTGTATTATTGGTTTGCAGCAACCTTCGGAGTCGAAGATTAAAATTTTCTTCATGTCGGTCTATCTCGTTGGGTGGCAAAAACTTTTTTCACAGAGTGTTGGTCTGTTGCATTTGTCTCTCTGTCTATCTGTCTGTCTGTCTGTTTTTTGTCACATTCTGTTTCACCAAGTGTCACTCGATGAACGATATTTCATTTGCTCCCTCCCCCACCGAAGGTGGAAGGGTTGTACATTTTCACCACTTTCTATCTGTTTGTCTGCTAGTCTGTTTGTTACTTGGCAAAAAATAAATTGGACTGCAGGCCAAACCACTCAACCGATCATTCTCAAATTTTCATAGATTAATGGCACCGATTCTGCGATGGTTCCATCTTGAAGTTCCCGAAAATTTTGTCGATAAATCAGGTCAACATCGGCCAATTGGCAATTTGAACCAAATTTTCTTATTGTCAAATTTCATCCAATTGACTTGAAATTTGAACAGGATTTGCATCTCAGGGCAGTGAAATCATCCACCTATTACTTTTCTTGATATCATAACTCAAGTGGTCAACATCGGCCACAAGATCAACCCAAAATGGGCCAAATTTAGAAATTGTATCTAAAATTGTCAATTTTCATTTGATTCACTTGAAATTTAAAGAACATTTGCACACGAGCTCGCTGATCTCAACCGCCTATTTATTTTGACGTCAGCATGAACCAAAAAGACAACATATTCCAAATTTCTATCATCCTCAAATTTCACCCGATTGACTTGATATTTGAAGACCATTTGCATACCTAGAATTATTCAAATGCCTGGAGGAAGCTTTGTTGATGGTTCTGTGAGTGTTGTTGTGGCTTCTGTGGGTGTTGGTGTGGGGTCTGTGGGGGTTGTGAGTTCTGCAGATGTTGTTGGGACGTTTACAGTGCTCGTCTCCTTTACAGAAAACAACATTTCTCATATTGGTTGTGTTGTCAATAACAGTTGTAAATTTGGGAAATTTTGTTGTTTCAAGCAATGGTGCTGGTTCTGAAAGGCTGCTTCATTCATGTGTTGTGGTGTTGGAAGGGGTTATTTGTTCTATTGTTGGATTTCAGGAGGTTTGAGATGTCTTTCTTGATTCCATCATCAAAAAAAATTCATTATCACAGCACATCACTGGGATTTATTAGAAGTGTTCGAAGTTCAGGTTTTCCCACACCAATACCTGAAGGAAGCGTTGTTGTTGGTTCATTGGGTGTGGGTGTCGGTCCTGTGGGTGTTGGAGTGGGTTCTGTCGATGTTGTTGGTACGTTTCCAGTGCTCGTCTCCTCTGCAGGAAACAACATTTCCATTATTGGATGTGTTGTGGATATGAGTTGAAATTGCTTGAAGTTTTGTTGTTTCAAGGAAAATTGCTGGTTTTGACAGGCTGCTCAATTCATGTATTGTGGTGGTAAATGGTAATATTGAAAACGCTGTTGCATTTGATGAGGTTTTCAATACCGCTCTTGATTCCATTGTCATTGTGACATAATTTTGATGAACGTCTGTAACATCATCAGCAGCAATTACAATGTGTGTTGTTGTTTGAGATGTTTCCTCACCAGTCGTTGCTTGAGGTGTTGCTGTTGGTTCTGTGGGTGTCAGTTCAGTGAATGTTGTTGGTACAGTTGCAGTGGTTGTTGTTTCTTCTGGAGAAAATAAAATGTGTATTATTGGTTTGTCGCTTCCTTCGGAGTCGAAGATTAAAATTTTCTTCATATGTCGGTCTATCTCGTTGGTTGGCAAAAACGTTTTTTCGCGGAGTGTTAGTCTGTAGCATTTGTCTCTCTGTCTGTCTGTCTGTCTGTTTTTTGTCACATTCTGTTTCACCAAGTGTCACTCGATGAACGAAAATTCATTTGCTACCTCGGCCACCGAAGGTGGAAGGGTTGTACATTTTCACCACTTTCTATCTGATTGTCTGCTTGTCTCTTTGTTACTTGGCAAAAAACAACTTTGTCTCCAGTACAAACCGCTCAACCGATCACTTTGAAATTTTCAGTTTTTAATGGCACCGACCCTGCGACGTTCCTGCATTGAAGTTTCGTAAAAGTTTCTCAATCAAAAAGGGCTACATCGACCCATAGGCCAATTTGAGCCACATTTTCTAATTGTCAAATTTTATCTGATTGAGTTGAAATTTGAAGAGGATTTGCATTTCAGCACAGTGAAATCAACCACCCAAATAATGTTGATGATCCCAGAAGTCACGAGGTCAACATCGGCCACAAGATCAACCAAAATGGGCCAAATTTTGAAATTGTTTCTAAAATTGTCAATTTTCATCCGATTGACTTGAAATAGAAAGACCATTTACACACGAGCTCGCTGATCTCAACCACCTATTTATTTTGACGTCAGCACGGACAAAAAAAGTCAACATATTCCAAATTTCTATCATCCTTAATTTTCACCCGATTGACTTGATATTTGAAGACCATTTGCATACCTAGAATTATTCAAATGCCTGGAGGAAGCTTTGTTGATGGTTCTGTGAGTGTTGTTGTGGCTTCTGTGGGTGTTGGTGTGGGGTCTGTGGGGGTTGTGAGTTCTGCAGATGTTGTTGGGACGTTTACAGTGCTCGTCTCCTTTACAGAAAACAACATTTCTCATGTTGGTTGTGTTGTCAATAACAGTTGTAAATTTGGGAAATTTTGTTGTTTCAAGCAATGGTGCTGGTTCTGAAAGGCTGCTTCATTCATGTGTTGTGGTGTTGGAAGGGGTTATTTGTTCTATTGTTGGATTTCAGGAGGTTTGAGATGTCTTTCTTGATTCCATCATCAAAAAAATTTCATTAGCACAGCACATCACTGCGATTTATCAGAAGTGTTGGAAGTTCAGGTTTTCCCACACCAATACCTGAAGGAAGCGTTGTTGTTGGTTCATTGGGTGTTGGTGTCGGTCCTGTGGGTGTTGGAGTGGGTTCTGTCGATGTTGTTGGGACGTTTCCAGTGCTCGTCTCCTCTGCGGGAAACAACATTTCCATTATTGGACGTGTTGTGGATATGAGTTGAAATTGCTTGAAGTTTTGTTGTTTCAAGGAAAATTGCTGGTTTTGACTGGCTGCTTAATTCATGAATTGTGGTGGTAAATGGTAATGTTGAAAACGCTGTTGCATTTGATGAAGTTTTCAATACCGCTCTTGATTCCATTGTCATTGTGACATCGTTATGATGAACGTCTGTAACATCATCAGCAGCAATTACAATGTGTTGTTGTTTGAGATGTTTCCTCACCAGTCGTTGCTTGAGGTGTTGCTGTTGGTTCTGTGTGTGTCAGTTCAGTGAATGTTGTTGGTACAGTTGCAGTGGTTGTTGTTTCTTCTGGAGAAAATAAAATGTGTATTATTGGTTTGTCGCTTCCTTCGGAGTCGAAGATTAAAATTTTCTTCATATGTCGGTCTATCTCGTTGGTTGGCAAAAACGTTTTTCGCGGAGTGTTAGTCTGTTGCATTTGTCTCTCTGTCTATCTGTCTGTCTGTCTGTTTTTTGTCACATTCTGTTTCACCAAGTGTCACTCGATGAACAAAAATTCATTTGCTACCTCGGCCACCGAAGGTGGAAGGGTTGTACATTTTCACCACTTTCTATCTGTTTGTCTGCTTGTCTCTTTGTTACTTGGCAAAAAATAAATTGGACTGCAGGCCAAACCACTCATCCGATCATTCTGAAATTTTCAGAGATTAATGGCACCGATTCTGCGATGGTTCCATCTTGAAGTTCCCGAAAATTTTCTCAATCAAAAAGGGCTACATCGACCCATAGGCCAATTTGAGCCACATTTTCGAATTGTCAAATTTCATCTGATTGAGTTGAAATTTGAAGAGGATTTGCATCTCAGGGCAGTGAAATCATCCACCTATTACTTTTCATGATATCATAACTCAAGAGGTCAACATCGGCCACAAGATCAACCCAAAATGGGCCAAATTTACAAATTGTATCTAAAATTGTCAATTTTCATTTGATTCACTTGAAATTTAAAGAACATTTGCACACGAGCTCGCTGATCTCAACCACCTATTTATTTTGACGTCAGCACGAACCAAAAAGACAACATATTCCAAATTTCTATCATCCTCAAATTTCACCCGATTGACTTGATATTTGAAGACCATTTGCATACCTAGAATTATTCAAATGCCTGGAGGAAGCTTTGTTGATGGTTCTGTGAGTGTTGTGGCTTCTGTGGGTGTTGGTGTGGGGTCTGTGGGGGTTGTGAGTTCTGCAGATGTTGTTGGGACGTTTACAGTGCTCGTCTCCTTTCGAGAAAACAACATTTCTCATATTGGTTGTGTTGTCAATAACAGTTGTAAATTTGGGAAATTTTGTTGTTTGAAGCAATGATGCTGGTTCTGAAAGGCTGCTTCATTCATGTGCTGTGGTGTTGGAAGGGGTTATTTGTTCTATTGTTGGATTTCAGGAGGTTTGAGATGTCTTTCTTGATTCCATCATCAAAAAAATTTCATTATCACAGCACATCACTGCGATTTATCAGAAGTGTTCTAAGTTCAGGTTTTCCCACACCAATACCTGAAGGAAGCGTTGTTGTTGGTTCATTGGGTGTTGGTGTCGGTCCTGTGGGTGTTGGAGTGGGTTCTGTCGTTGTTGTTGGGACATTTCCAGTGCTCGTCTCCTCTGCGGGAAACAACATTTCCATTATTGGACGTGTTGTGGATATGAGTTGAAATTGCTTGAAGTTTTGTTGTTTAAAGGAAAATTGCTGGTTTTGACTGGCTGCTTAATTCATGAATTGTGGTGGCTAATGGTAATATTGATAATGTTGTTGCATTTGATGAAGTTTTAAATACCGCTCTTGATTCCATTGTCATTGTGACATCATTATTATGAACGTCTGTTTCATCATCAGCAGCAATTACAATGTGTGTTGTTGTTTGAGATGTTTCCTCGCCAGTCGTTGTTTGAGGTGTTGCTGTTGGTTCTGTGTGTGTCAGTTCAGTGAATGTTGTTGGTACAGTTGCAGTGGTTGTTGTTTCCTCTGGAGAAAATAAAATGTGTATTATTGGTTTGCAGCAACCTTCGGAGTCGAAGATTAAAATTTTCTTCATATGTCGGTCTATCTCGTTGGTTGGCAAAAACTTTTTTCACAGAGTGTTGGTCTGTTGCATTTGTCTCTCTGTCTATCTGTCTGTCTGTCTGTTTTTTGTCACATTCTGTTTCACCAAGTTTCACTCGATGAACGATATTTCATTTGCTACCTCCCCCACCGATGGTGGAAGGGTTGTACATTTTCACCACTTTCTATCTGTTTGTCTGCTTGTCTGTTTATTACTTGAAAAAAAAAATTGGACTTCTGGCCAAACCGCTCAACTGATCATTCTCAAATTTTCATAGATGAATGGACCGACTCTGCGATGGTTGCAGATTGAAGTTTCGTAAAATGTTGTCGATCAATAAGGTCGACATCGGCCAATCGGCAATTTGAGCCAAATTTTCTGATTGTCAAATTTCATCCAATTGACTTGAAATTTGAACAGGATTTGCATATCAGGACTGAATTTGTCCACCTATTACTTTTGATGATATCATTACTCAAGAGGTCAACATACGCCGTAAGGTCAACCCAAAATGGGCTAAATTTCGAAATTGTTTTTGAAATTGTAAATTTTCATCTGATCGACTTGAAATTTAAAGACCATTTGCACACGAGCTCGCTGATCTCAACCACCTATTTATTTTTACGTCAGCATGGACCAAAAAGTTCACATTGTCCAAATTTCTATCATCCTCAATATTCACCTGATTGACTTGATATTTCAAGACCATTTGCGGACCTGGAGTTATTCAAATGCACGGAGGAAGCATCGTTGATGGTTGTGTGGTTGGTGGTGTGGGGTCTGTCAGTGTTGTTGTGGGTTCTGTGGGTGTTGTTGTGAGTTCTGCAAATGTTGTTGGGACATTTGCAGTGCTCGTCTCCTTTGCAGAAAACAAAATTTCTCATATTGGTTGTGTTGTGGATAGCAGTTGTAATTTTGTGAAGTTTTGTTGTTTCAAGCAATGGTGCTGGTTCTGACAGGCTGCTTAATTATTGCATTGTGGTGATGGAAGGTGTTATTTGTTCTATTGTTGGACTTCATGAGGTTTGAGGTATCTTTCTTGATTCCATAATCATTAAAATTTCATTATCAAGGCACATCACTGCGATTTATCAGAAGTGTTCTTAGTTCAGGTTTACCCTCACCAATACCTGAAGGAGGCGTTGTTGTTGGTTCTGTGGGAGTTGGTGTCGGTCCTGTGGGTGTTGGTGTGGGTTCTGTCGATGTTGTTGGGACGTTTCCAGTGCTTGTCTCATCTGCAAAAAACAACGTTTCCATTATTGGTTGTGTTGTGGATATGAGTTGTAATTGTTTGAAGTTTTGTTGTTTCAAGGGAAATTGCTGGTTTTGACTGGCTGCTTAATTCATGTATTGTGGTGGTAAATGGTAATATTGATAATGTTGTTGCATTTGATGAAGTTTTAAATGCCGCTCTTGATTCCATTGTCATTGTGACATCATTATTATTATGAAAGTCTGTTACGACATCAGTGGCAATTACAATGTGTGTTGTTGTTTGAGATGTTTCCTCACCAGTCGTTGTTTGAGGTGTTGCTGTTGGTTCTGTGGGTGTCCGTTCTGTGAATATTGTTGGTACAGTTGCAGTGGTTGTTGTTTCCTCTGGAGAAAATAAAATGTGTATTTTTGGTTTGTAGCTGCCTTCGGAGTCGAAGATTAAAATTTTCGTCATATGTCGGTCTGTCTTGTTGCTTGGCAAAAACTTTTTTTGTGGTGTGTTAGTCTGCTGCATTTTTCTCTCTGTCTATCTGTCTGTCTGTCTGTTTGTTTTTTGTCAGAATCTTTGGCCACAGTTTTCAAGCAATCGTGAAATTTTTTGTCACATTCTGTTTCACCAGGTGTCACTCGATGAACGATATTTCATTTGCTTTCTCTGTGAGCGAAGGTGGAAGGGTTGTACATTTTCACCACTTTCTATCTGTTTGTCTGCTTGTCTTTCTTACTTGGCAAAAAAACTTTGACTCCAGGCCAAACCGCTTAACAGATCATTCTGAAATTTTCAGAGATTAATGGAACCGACCCTGCGATGGTCGCACATTGAAGTTTCATAAAATTTTCTTGATCAATTGGCCTCTCGGCCAATTTGAGCCAAATTTACTAATTGTCAAATTTCATCCGATCGACTTGAAATTTGAACAGTATTTGCATTATCAGGACAGTGAATTCAACCACAAATTACTTTTGGTGAGATCAGAATTCAAGAGGTAAACATTGGCCTTAAGGTCAACCCCAAATGGGCCAAATATATTGTTACGGCTGTGGAAATTTGCATTACACCATGAAGGGCCTGTAGGTGAGATATCTCTAAGTACATGTGCAGTTCGCCCCAAACCCGTTCTATAGAGGGAATTTATGTGATTCATCCGGGCTGTGACACTTTGAGTTAGGCGTTTTTCTGTTCTATCTTTATTTTGAACCAACAACGTCTCAACCGCCATTACACAACAACCACCTTAACCACCATGCCAGCCATCATCACCAACTCCAACCATGCTCCAACCCTCAGACAACAACAACAAAGCCAACAGCCACGACCTTTACCTTCACAACTTAATCCCGCAAACATCGCATCACAGTCATTCTCAAACGGCACCATAACCATCAAACTACCACCGAAAACCCTCCACCACCCTCACCTCTCTCCTTCTCCGGCCATTCCCGCACCACCTGTGAACACTGAGCGTCGGGCTGTCTTGGGCCCGTTCAGCGATACGCACCGAGCCACGAGCGCAGATAGCGGCCTTTCCGAGGAAAATTCGGATCACAAACGCTGCACGCCCACTTCTGCTCCGTCCAATTAGCAAGCGCGGGGCGGCTTGGCCCCGCCTCCAGGCGCGTCTGTGTGAAATCGAAATATGCAAATTCTAGGATCTGGGGAGATTCACGCCCCCTTTCCTCTGACCAATGGCCGAGCGTGGCTCCGCCCCCGAGGTCATCCTGATCCGGATATTTGCATATTAACTGCTCCTGCCGGCCGATAAGAAGGCGAGCGCAAGGCGAATGAAGTCAGTCGAGTCGGGTGGGAAGTGATCGGTGTGGCAGGCTGAGTCGAGTCGGGTGGAGAGTGAGTCGAGTCGGGTTGGAAGTGATTGGTGTGGCAGGAAGAGTCGAGTCGGGTGGAGAGTCAGTCAAGTCGGGTGGCGAAGTGATCAGTGTGGCAGTCAGTCGAGTCAGGTGGCGAAGTGATCGGTGTGTCTTCGAGTTGGGTTCTGGAGTCGGCTGAGAAGAGTTGCGGGAAGAGGCAAAGGAGCTCGGGTCCGAGGCGAGAAGGGCGGCGGTCGGCGACGACGTCGCGGTGTAGGATTGGTCATCGCGGGACCCAAGCCAAGCAGCCATTCTCCTCCCCCAGGGCATCAACAATTCCCCCTTTCCCCCGCGCTGAGATAGTGCAACAAGGGCCCCGTTCCCACCCCACTCCAAACGTCGTGCCAATGAAACCCGCCAAGGAGCACGGAGTCGGGGCACAGCCACGCGGCCACATCTTTGGCTCGTCCGCCAACGCATCACGAGGACGCGGGTAGGACCCCTCCGGTCTCGCGGGCCTGGCCGCTCCTTCAGGTCACGCGCACATATTGGCCTACAGGCCCGTCTGCCCCCTTGTCTTTGAGGGTGGCTTCTTTCCTTTGCTTTTGAGTAAATGTGTGTTGGCGCCGTCTGTAAAGTAGAACTGTATAAGTGTTGCCGTGTGTGTGCGTACTCGGTAGTAACTCTGCGTCGTTGTTGCTTTTGTTTTGGTGGCTATCTGTGCATTTTGACTGTTTGGCTGTATGTGTGTGCTTTCCGTGTGCCGGGAAATAAATGTGCTTTGTGTGAACTGTTTTCCCGTTTCGCTTCGTATTTTCTTTATTGACCCTCCATCCTGCTTCACGTAAATGGTTCGTTGTGGGCTTAAGACACCCTGTAATTAATCGGAACCGTCGAGGCCGACGATAACACCGCTCGGTTATCACTGTAGCACGGAACGGACCGCTTAAGCGGTTTGTGTCAGGAGTCGGCCTGTGGCGTGGTACGATCGCCCGGTTGACCATCCGTGCAGGCACTTAGGTTGATCAAATTTGGCGAGCAACCCTATCCTGCGTGGGTGGGCAATTGGCACGGTTGTGGTGGGGTTAAACCCCCACCCGTGACTAGCTCCCAGCGTTGTTCCGAGAGGGTCACGACTGAATTGTCCGTCCTCTGGGCAACGTGGTCGCGATTCGAGTGACGCGGCCGTCCGCACCCCGGCGGGCGCGAATTCGCAACAATATAAATTGTTTCTGAAATTGTCATCAGATTCACTTGAACGGGAAACACGCCTCTGGACATTGCATCACATGGGAAATTTTTACCTTGTCGAGGCTCGTATGAGAGCGAACACACAATGCACAGCAAGGGGGGCATGATACAAGAGGGGCAGGAGAGGGAAGGACAAAACAGTGGGGAACAGAGACATTAGGAGATCTGTGGAAGGGAGAGGGATGGGGCAGGGAACATGGGGAATACAAGATGGATATTACAGGGACTTTCAGGAAGGAAAGCAGGAAATTTGAAGGAGGCGGGCTTGGGTGGATTATCGGGGGTAGAAAAGATCGAGGATTTGGATGGGGGATGACAAGAATTGGTGGTGAACAGCTTTTTTGAAGTCCTGGAGGGAAGAATGGGATTGAATAGAGTGAGGGAGCTTCTTCCAAAGGTGGGAAAAAGAGGAAAGAAAGAGTGAAGGTGAGCAGTGATAAGTGATTTTGGTAGTTTTACCAGAAGGGGGTTGTTGGCGGACCTTGAGCGCCCTGCAGAAATGTGGTGGGGACAAATTGCAGAGAGAGCAGGGGGGCGAGGCTGAAGAGGAGATGGTGCAAGACAGAAAGACCACCAGCCAGCCTACCGTGAGAGTGAGAGGACCAAAGACTCAGCCTCATCGCGGGAGATGCCAATGATCTGAAATGCCTTGGTTTCCACAGCATGAAGCCGAGAAAGGTGGGAAGCAGGAGCACCAGTTCAGAGGGGAGAGCAGTACGTCCTCAGGCTGAGGATGAAAGCTTTGAAAGTGGTCAGGAGTTCAGGTGGGCCGAGCGAGGACTTTGCACGACGGAGGATTCCCAGTTCGCCAATGGCTTGGGAGGCGAGGTTTGAAATGTAGCTTTCCTTGGAAAGATCATGGCAGATAGTGAGACCCAGAAGCTTGAAAAAAGGACTTCTTCCAGAGGATTTTTGAGAAAGTGGCATGGTGGGGGGGTGTGGGGGGGTTCTAAACGATCCTTTTGGAGAGACATAGTGAGAGTAAGAGATTTGGCCGGATTGAAAGACATGTTCCACATGTTGGACCATTTTGTGATTTTATCCAGATCTGCAGTGAGTAAAGAAGCTGCTGCTTGCCGGTCTGAGGGATGACAGATGGCACGGCAGAGGGTGGAGTCATCATCAGCAAAGAGATAAAGAGGATTTTCCAGAGTCGGAGAGATCATTTATGAAAACCAGAAAAAGAACAGGGCCCAGAACGCTACCTTGAGGAACTCCAGCCTGGACAGGCAGAGAGGATGAAAGAACTCCATTTAGGGCCACACGTTGACTGCGAAAGGAGAGGAAGTCTGCGAGCCACGAGAGGAGATGGCCTTGGATACCATAGGAAGAGAGTTTGGTGAGCAGGGCAGGGTGCTAGACCGTATCAAAAGCACACGATATGTCTGGGGATATAGCTCTGATTTCATGTCTGGCATTGAGGATCTCCATCCATTCTTGGGAGAGCAGAAGCAGCATATCCAGGGTAGCGTGACCTGGTCTGAAACTAAATTGATGGTTGGAAATCAAGCCATTGGAGAAGAGGAAGGATTTAATGTCTGAAGCGATGATGGATTCCATAACCTTGCTGATGATTGGCAGAAGGCTGATTGGTCTGTCGTTGCAGGGATCTGTTTTTGCACCTTTTTATGCAGAGCAGTAATGTTTACTGATTTGCAAGCAGATGGCAGATGACCTTGATCAAATGAGAGGGTGAATAGAACAGAGAAGGGGTGAACAGGCGCAGAGGAGCAGGTTTTTTTAGGACATGTGGGCTGATGCCGTTTGGAGCGGTTGCAGAATCTGAGTCGAGGTTTGACAGCAAGCACTCCACCTTATCAGGAGAAAAGGACAGAGTCCAGGGACAGTTGGGTACGACTGGGTAAGGTGGGTTGAGAAAGCGATATTTGTATGTATATATATATATATACACACACACACACACACACACACACACACACACACACACACACACACACACACACACACACACACACACACACACACACACACACACACACACACACACACACACACACACACACACACACACACACACACACACACACACACACACACACACACACGCAAACATACATCCACACAAAAAAGTATTAATATACAAGAACATTGTTGCTTTTGATGAGGTTTGATGCATCTTTTGTTCTGTAGTCATTGTAATTTCATTATCAAAGCACATAATTGGGAATTAAGAAATGTTCTTGGTTCAGGTTTTCCATCACCTGAAGTTGGAGGAAGCGTTGTTGTTGGTTCTGTGGGTGGTGTTGTTGGTTCTGTTGGTGTTTGTTGTCCAGTGGTGGTGGTTGTCGCATCTGCAGAAAACAACATTTCCATTATTGGTTGTGTTGTTGATATAATTTGTAATTGTGAGAAGTTTTGCTGTTTCAATGAATGTTGTTGGTTCTGATGTGTTGCTTATTTCATGCGTCAGAGTTTTAAGGGTATTACCAATGATCTCGTTGAGTTTGTGCAAGTTTGCAGTGTTTCTCTTGGTTCCATGGTCATTGTCATATCATTATCAAAGTGGGTTCCTTCTTCTCTACCAAATAAATCTGTTCTTTTTCTCACTTATAGTTGGTGGATGTGTTGTTGCTCAAGATATATTGTTGGTTCTGATGTTCTGTTTCATTCATGTCACATGGGAACAAAGGGTCTTTCTGGGACGAGCAGTGACCCATGGATATTCTACGGCCATTTTGTAATGCTGTCATGCATGTGATGATGTCATTCATGTCATATGTGATGATTTATTTTGTTGTCATGATGTGATGTGTTGTTGATTTGAAGAATGTTGCAGGTTCTGATAGGCTGCAGAATTTCTGTAATTTTGGGGAAAGGGTATGACTGATACTATTGTTGAATTTGTCGAAGTTTGTCATATTTATATTGGGTCCATGGTTATTTTCATTTAATCATCAAAGTATGTTCCTTATTCAATAGGAATTAGAATACGAGTTGTTGGTTGAGGTGTTTCCTCACCTGTAGTTATTTGAACTGTTTTTGTTGATTCTGTGGATGTGGTTGGTACAGTTACAGTGGTTGTTGATATCTCTGGAGAAAATATTTGTATCATTAGTTTATAAAATTCATTTATTTTCATGATCTGATCTGCTGTTGTTGGTTCTGATGTTCTGCTTGATTCATGTGGTGTGAGGGTAAAGGGTATTACTGATACTGTTTGATGAAAAACATACTCTTGGAGAAAAACAAGATTTCCATTATTTGTTTTACACTGTGAAACTGTATAATTGCATAAATTGTTTTTGCATTAAATATGTTACTGGTGTTGATGTGATGCTTGATTACTGTTTGACATATTTTGATTACATCAATTTACAATCACCTTTTGTTGATAAAGTCACATTGAATCCTTCAACATTTTGACAGCTGCTGAAGTAAAATAACTGCATGAAGTTGGATGGTGCTGTTATGTTTCGATTTTTGTCATCAGGATGGCACATTGTTACGTTCTTTTCCGATGTGTTGGTGAAGCCGACAGCTAGCCAATCTAATCGGCATCCCTCTTCCTTTGGGAGCACAATGTCAATCTGCAGGTCTGTCACAGTCAGGACAACAAGCTCTCCATCAGGTGCAGTGATGTCCCATGTGCAGTTGATATTCCTGTGTTTTACATCTGGATAGCCAGGAGAGGACAGCCATCCGATTGCAGTCGTCACCTTCCCACCACATTCCTCTACACGGCAAAAAAAAACAACATAAAACACATCCAGCAGTGTACATTTGAAAAAAAATTGAAAGTTATGATATTTACCAGCCCCAAAAATCCCATTATATTTGAGAAAAGTGAGTTGGCCTTTTCCTCCCTTGAAGAAACCATAACAAAATTGTTGTTGCAACATCACTTTGGTTAGAGAAATACAACCTTACATTTATGAATCATCTTTGTGAAAAAAATTTGACATTATTTGTCCAAGAATATGAACAGGGAGAATTGATTATGTAATCATTGAAGGACTATTCCCGCATTTGTTCCAAGTGCTTTTTTGGCACGAGGGGTGTGCAGAACACCTTATCGCAAGTTTCCATGTTACGCAATTGAGTCTCTTAAATCTCCAGATCACCACCACAGGTGGCCCTGTACAGGGTTTTTTTTTTTTTTACAATCTCTGGTCATCATGCACTCTTCCAATCATGTTTGTGTGGAAGATGAGTAAACGCATGCTTTCAGTCACTATTGCTTATGACGTACACACTGTACTTGCACACAAGTTACGATATAAGTGTACCCCATATTCATCGCTGGTGCAACACTTAAACACATACTGGAGAATGGCTTCTGAAAGTGAAAACTATGGTTGACTTTAAAATAATCCAAACTGAAAGGGGAGTTCCTTGACAGGGAAAATGGCAATATGCACTGCTAAGTCTAGTGGTTGGCCAAAGCGGAGGCGTGTTGCAGCATGATTGAAAGTTGTGACCACGGGGAGTTGGAGTGGAAATGCCGGTGCATCGAGAGTCAAGACAGGATCGTAGTGGACTTGAACGGGAGAAGTATGGTGTTGGTGCCTGATTACCGTTCCATCTGGGTTGGGTTCACCCCCCCCCCCACACACACACACCACGTCTTAACAGTTTATTCCAGTAATAAAATTAAAGGGAAGTTGTCCGAAGTGCTCAGAAGGAAGTACAAGTACTCATTGGGATCATTTTTAAAAGGAAGTACTCATTTTCCTATTGTTGTCGGATTCTGTCACTTAGATTTTGGTAATCAGTCACTTGTAGCCAAGTTTGATTGGTCCGAATAAATAATAATCTTTCGGATTCAATCTTCCCGAACATATCAACTGCGAATTGGTAGAAAAGAGACGTGGATCTTAGTCTTGTGTTGAATTCATGTTCTCTTTCCATTCATCTATATGAATGAAAATTAATAGCTAAAACCTCCTGTGAAGTTCCAGTTTGTGTATTTATTGTGAAATACTGAAAGTGGGTAGTCATCTTCCCCATTCCAAAACAGCAATGGATATTGGATTAAGTCATAGGCTCCATGTCGTCGACTGAGAATTAACAGGGTCTATCTGACATTTCATTCAAATTTAGAAGAAGTCCATGAAGAAGGGCAACAGAGGAAACTAAGTAAGATTATTTTATGTAACCTTTATATGTACATGTAATGTAGCACACGATATGAAAATAAAATGTTATGAGATTACGGCAATTCCACTTTGAATTTTTGATTTCATTTTTCTCAAACTTTAAAAAAGTGTAGTTGGACCCTGTTAATTCTCGGTCGACGATGTGTTTCATTGATTATTTTCAGTCGGCTGTCTCTTTGCTCGATGACAATATCTCTTGTGCTACGCTTCTGGCCAACAAATAATATTGCTACTTCATCTGAAGTGAGAGCATTATATCTTCTTCTATGTTCTCGAGCTGGGGTTTTATCAGCATGGATGATTGTTTTATTGTGATCTGAAGTCATATTTTCCATTGCAGACTTGACACTCGATACATAAGGATTATATTGGTGAAGCATATCTTGAAGATCATGAACAATGCTTGAATCAACATTAGGAATTTGTAAACTTGTTTTTTGTTGTGCCTCTTCTTCTTCATTTACTATGAAATAAATTTCCAGAAATTCAGCAGATTCATCTCGTAATGGGAAAAGAGAACCAATTTTTGTGATGAATCTGGCCTTTAATTCTAAAAGTGGGAAAATAATCATCCTCTCATTTTATTTGCTCTGAAAGATTTCATCTGAAAACAGCTATTATACTTTCTTATGTTTTTCAAGAATATTTTAGAATCTGCAGTTCTTCTCATTAGAAGAGCAGTGGTTCTGGTGGCTCTACTCCTCAAGAGTGGAAATTGCACTTTACCATTAACATGGAAATTGAACTTTACCATTAAGGCAACACATGGAAGGTGGCTCTCTCTTCCATTTTTTTGCATGGCAATATTCACACTTTCAATGTCCCCCCAATATCATAATCAGGGTTTGATTCATCGACATTATTGGGATCATAGTTGACAGCATTTCAGAATAATGTTGGTCTCGTACTTGCTGCAGATGTTCTCTGAATAATCTGTTTTCATTGAAATTATTGCCTTCTTATTCAACCCCCTTCATCTTCTCTTGCCCTTGTTGCAGCTTCTCTCTGTTGTTGTGGTGTTAGCCTTATTGTTGTGCAAATTTTGCATTGCATAGGTTCAAATGAATATAAAGGTGTCAGAGAATATATGTGCAATCTAAATGAATATTATCATCTAAAAATCATACATGTTTTTTCTTATTTATATTTCATTTCGGCATCGCCAGAATATCCAAGACATGATGGGCAATAAACAGTTTTGGGGTGTTCAAAAATTACGAGGCGGTATTTTTGCTAAAGTCTGACACCTCCCCTCCCCTCTCACCCCACTGTCACAATCCATAACGCTTCAATGGACATCCCTAAGATGTTACATGATGCTTGAAGGCTGCTTGCCTCACACCCCAAGGGTGGTGGGTTGACAACAATTAAGTAGTCCTAGTGTCAGGAATTAGCTGATATGAACCTATTATCCTACTGCAACCTCTTCTTCCTCCTCTCAAGGAGGGGGTGTCACTTTTTTCTTCCATCAACCAACTTACAGTGAGATTTCTCGGCAAAGCTGTGGCTAATAGAGAAAAGCTCTATCAGAACCTCATTCAACGTTATGGGAAATCTCATCCAGAAACGTCCAAAAAGTCCTTTAATTGCTCGTTTTAGTATGTAGTGAAGAAAGTCATTATGTTACGACTCTGGAACCCCCCCCCCCACCACCACTTGTAAAGCTCCAGAACATTTGGACATACACCCATCCCCACCTCACTCCAAGCCGCAACTCCAACCCCAAAAGCGTTAGGTATGTAATTTTTGAATGGCCCCTGAGATAACACATCGTTAAGAGGTCGGCGATATCGATAATATTGTAAGAATTTTTAAATATATCTCACCTGTGATTGAATATTTCTGTGGTGGTGACCAGAAGTCATTTTTAAATCACAAAAATTAATGGTTGCCAATGTTACTGGCTCCACCCACTCTGATATCTCCTCACTGAATGTTAACACGGAATTCGTTTCTACCAACAATAAATACACACTCAAAAGGTTTGCTCATTTGAGGTGAGACATCTGCGATCAAAAATCAAATCACGATGTTAACTTGGTTCTTTTAAACAATATGATGTACATTTGGAGGTGTACATTTGGTGAAGTTAGCTAAGATGGTAACCTATTTTTTCTACAATCTCTTCTTTCACACTTGAGAGTTGTCATTAGATGAGCAGGAAAATTACCTTTAAATCGATGTTTGGGTTGTGTTTGAACTATTTTCAGTTTTTCAATAATTAGCGGATTTGAGAGGGAATGTGAATCCTCCTTTGCCGATCTTACTGATCATGGTAACATGTTAATTCACAGTTGTATTTCAGATTTGATACCATATTTGCGATCGGATCTCACCACCTCACCAAATATATAAGTTTGGTGGTGAAATCCAAAAAAAATTGGGCTTTTTATGAAGCATTACATATGTGGATATACCTTCGCAAATATCGCGACAGGTGGAGGCTTGTGTGTTTATAAGTTATTAACTGTCAGAAAAAGACTGTTTAAAATCCGCATTTAGGTACATCATGGTAAACAATGTGATCCTTTAAAGTTTTGTGGCGATTAACCTTCGGAGCTCAGAGGAGAAAGGTCCCAAACAAAAACATTTCAGAGAGAGATATATATATATATATATATATATATATATATATATATATATATATATATATATATATATATACATATACATATATATATATATATATATATATATACATATATATACATATATATATACATATACATATATATATACATATACATATATATATATATATATATATATACATATACATATATATATATATATATATATATATATATATATATATACATATACATACATACATATCTACACATATATTGTTGCGGTTCTTGGAAGCGCATGCATCCAACAGAAAGTGGTCCCGAGACAGTTATTCCATTATTATACGTGTAGATAGTCCCTTTCCTTTTGTCTAGCGGGACAACAAGGGAGTGCGTTGCGATGATCTCATAGCAAGGTTTGCTTACATCATTTTTTCTTCATTTCATCGCAACTCTTCTTTTTGTCTGATTATTCCTGAGGTAAATCTGAGCCACGTGCACCTTTGCTGTGAGGTGGGCCCTCATGGAGGCCAGCGCGTGCGGTGCCGCTGTGAGGAAACGATAACGGAGTCTGATAAAGGCGACTCCACGCCACGTTGGGCGGGATGCGGGTGTGCGAGGTTAAAGTGGTGCATTCCTTTTCAACCATATATCTGACACATATCAGTGTTCGCCCGACGCACACGCGAGCAGAGTCGTGCGGACGTGGGTGCTGGCCACGTGTGGAATGGCTAAACCCCGCGCACTGAATGGAATGTGCTCGAAGGCAGAGAGGTACGCCGCTCGCGAAACATGCATGGATTTATCCATAATGATGTACCTTCGGCCCTTGCTGGCAGCAATGGATTCCCCATGGATGGTGAACGTTTTCTCGTCTCCACGGCTCGTGAGGCTGCAATCGAGCCGGGGAGTGTTGTACAGTGCAGGACGCGTTGGTACGCGTGGAGTGGGCGCGTTGATCGGCGCTGGTCGGACGCCCCAGCGGGCATGTGGGACCCTCGGCTGGTCGCCAGGAAACGGCGCAGGGGTTTTTGCGGGACGATTAGCTTGCCAATTCGTGTCATGTCGTGGGGTCAGAGCGAAATATGTTCGCTGTCGGGGATGACCTTGCCGGAAATGAAGTGAGGCGGTTTCCGGACAAAATTAGCGGGCCACGTGAAGGGTCGGGGCCAATCGGAGCACCCGATTCAGGTAATAACATTTCGCTTCGGGGTGGCCCCTCCCCCCATGCTGCAAGTCCTATAAAGGTTGGAGTGTCCCTCCGCCTTTCTCTTTCACTCGCTTGCTCTGGTCTCACCCTAGTCTCTCGGCATGACCCGCCTCCTGCTGACTGGACTCCGCCTCCCTCGCCTTGCTCCGCTCAACATCGCCACGACCTGCCTCCTGCTGCCTGGACTCCACCTCTCTCGTCTCACCCTCATTGACACCGCCACGACCCGCCTCCTGCTGCCTGGACTCCGCCTCTCTTTGCTCAACATCACCACGACCCGCCTCCTACTGCCTGGACTCCGCTTCCTCGTCTCTGCCCACACGTTGACCCTACCACTCCATCCACGCACTCTGGACTCTGCCCCTTCTCCACTCAAGCCCCTCCTTTTGCGCTGCTGAAGCCGGAGATGACACACCAACTGTGGGGTACCACACCACGGAGCATCCCCCCGCCCCCCCCCCCCGAAACATATTGGTGGCGTGTCGTGATATCAAGCACAAAGGTACCGAGATCGTAGCCTCAACTCCTTTCCCTTCCTGTTTCAATACTTTCTCTTCGTGTATGTGTGTGTGTGTGCGTGTGCGTGTGCGTGTGCGTGTGCGTGTGCGTGTGCGTGTGTGTGTGTATGTGTGTGTGTGCGCGTGCTGGCACCTGTCTGCTGAAGTTAGACTGTAGAAGATCGTTATTGTTATTATTGTTATTATTTTCGCATTAAGTCTGCTTTTGTAAGTTGCTTGTTTATTTCCTGCACCACACCTCTCTCCCCTATCTCTGCACAACACACCCCAATAAATCCTGATCGTGCCAGATACCATTCCTCGCCCGTTGTTAATAAATTATTATTACAAATGTTCCCTGCTCGTTTTTGTCTTTTCGTCCATTGATCCAGCATGGTCCGAATCCTAGTTTTGCCAAGACTTTATTCCCAACGATCCGTTCCTTTTAGCTAGGACGTCCTTTGCAGTGTCGCTCGGCAGAAATCCGATCCGGTCCGGTGGAGTGATCCGGTTCGGACAAGGCATACCAAGGGCGTGTTCACCGGTAATTAAATCACGTGATTAATTAGGTAACCCGATTAACCCATTGAAGGGAGAACCCGAGGTCACGCGGTTGAGTTATTGGCGTCCACGGTCGGTTAAGCGACCCGCCGCGTCACAGAATTATCCGTATGCAACGGCCTACGATTCCGGGTCGTCTTGTGGGAGTCAAGAGAGCTTCCCCCACCTTGTGGTCTTCTCACCCGAACCCCAGCTCGCAACAACTTCTATATATATATATATATATATATATATATATATATATATATATATATATATATATATATATATATATATATATATATATATATATATATATATATATATATATATATATATATATATATATATATATATATATATATATATATCCCCGTGTCGTAAGAGGCGACCAGGGTTGCGTCAGGAAGGGCATCCGGCGTAAAACATGTGCCAAATCACTATGCGGATCATACGGATGATCCGCTGTGGCGACCCCTAACGGGAGCAGCCGAAAGAGGAAGAAGAAGACATATATATATATATATATATATACACATATATATATATATATATATATACACATATATATATACACACATATATATATACATATACATATATATATACATATATATATATATATATATATATATATATATATATATATATATATATATATATATATATATATATACATATATATATATATATATATATATATATATATATATATATATATATATATATATATATATATATATATATATATATATATATATATATATATATATACATATATATATATATATATATATATATATATATATATATATATATATATATATATATACATATATATATATATATATATATATATATATATATATATATATATATATATATATATATATATATATATATATATATATATATATATATATATATATATATATATACATATATATATATACATATATATATATACATATATATATATACATATATATATACATATATATATATATATATATATATATATATATATATATATATATATATATATATATATATATATATATATATATATATATATATATGGAGCTGTTGAACAGCTCCCAAGATGAGAGCAGCCATTTTTAATAGGATTACCTTTTCTTAAATTGAATGTAGCATTTAATTGAGGAAGCCAAAGCATTTAAAATGCTCTCAGTAAGCTACAGTTTTTGACTGTTGGTAGTCAAACCAAGTAGGATATATATACATATACATATATATATATATACATATACATATATACATATATATATATATATATATATATATATATATATATACATATACATATATATATATATATATATATATATATATATATATCTCGTGCAGCTGAACATCTGGCTTTCTTGTTGGCCCTTGTGACAACATTCTTTGAGCCTTGAGCTCGGAGAAGCCCGATCATAAATCAGCACTGTTTTGGTATAGTTCAAAAGGGAACATCTTGCAGTAGAATGAGAAGATAATATATATTGTGATAAAGATCTGCCTGACCAAAACCAGATCTTCTTGCAAGTGAAAAGATCAATGCTTTGTCAGGCCAGGAGAGAACCAGTGCTGGGGTGTTGTTACTTTCAAAGAAACCTGATGGAAGTTGGGGAAATCATGAAAACAGATGAGCAGGAAAAAGTATATATAAAGTAAACCAAACTGCTTGCGGGCCAGAGAGAGTTTGAATGAGCTGGGATACTGTAGGTAGTCTCTGTCTCACTTTGTCATGTACTCTTTTGATGTGAATTAAAAGGCTCTTCTCTACCATGATCAGTGTGGACATTGCTAGATTTCAATCAGCGGTGGAACATGATCTCGACATTTATACTCTTCTGGTCAAAAAGTTTTAGAACACCCCCATTTTTCCAGTTTTTACTGAAATGTAAGCAGTTTAATGTTTCAATGTCTTCTGAAATTAAAGCATAGAACAAATAAACAATCGCTGATGAAAAATAAATCATGGAATCGTTTTGTTCAACAAAATTTAATCTAAAATTTTGGCTCATCAAAGGAGCAACCTTTTGCAGATATAACAGCCAAACATACTCGTGGCACTCTTTCAATGGAAATCAAATATTGTTCAGAAAGTTCTTCCCAACACTGTTGCAGAAGGTCCCACAAATGTGTTGCACTTGTAGGTTGCTTTGCTTTCACCCTTCTGTCCAGTTCATCCCAAACCAGCTTGATGGGGTTTAAGTCTGGAGACTGTGCTGGCCATTTCATGATTTGAAGCCTACCGTCTTGTTCTTTTCTTCGAAGGTAATTCTGACATAGCCTGGAGGTATGTTTTGGGTCGTTATCTTGCTGTAGGATGAACCCCTGACCAACTTGGCGTCGACCAGAGGGTATTGCATGGCGTTGCAAAATGCTGTGGTGGCCCTTTTGGTTCAGAGTGCCAGTCACTCTGTGCAAGTCGCCGACTCTGGATCCAGAAAAAGAGCCCCAGATCATCATGCTTCCTCCTCTATGTTTGACAGTTGGTGTCACACACTGAGGAACCATCCTTTCGCCTTCTCGACGGCGTACAGAAACCCTGCGTGATGAACCGAAGATTTCAAATTTTGATTCAATGGTCCAGAAGACCTTCTTCCAGTTTTCAGTTGTCCACTGGCGGTGCTTCATGGCCCAAGCAAGCCTCTTTTCCGTATTTTGCCATCTTAGCAATGGCTTTCGTACTGCCACTCGACCTGTCGAACCTGCAGCTCAAAGTCTTCTCTTCACAGTTGAAAGGAAGACTTCCTCACTTCGACCAGTGTTAAGCTGTGCTTGAAGCTGCTGTCCTGTGAGCCACCTCTCACACAAGCTGTTGACTCAGAAACTTGTCTACTGATTGTGTTGTGGCTTTGGGTCTGCCAGACCTCTTCCTGCCAGTTTCCTCCAGTTTCCGAGTGCATTTTGATTGTGTAGGAAACTGTACTTACTGACATCTCGGCTTTCCTTGCAATTTCTCCAAAGGAAAGACCTACACTTTTAAGGGTTATCATGGTCTGTCTGTCTTCCTTTCTTAAATGTCTTTTTCTTGCCATTATGATAAAAAAATATATACTACTTCCTGCAGTGCAATATTGTCAAAATAATGCTTCAGAGGATGCAGCAACACAGTCTGCTCCAACACTGCTCTTTTCAGATAGACGGTTTGAAACTAATCAACAAATGTTGGGACACCTGCAGGAATTGTT
Source organism: Eptatretus burgeri (assembly GCF_056783735.1). Classification (NCBI taxonomy): domain Eukaryota; kingdom Metazoa; phylum Chordata; class Myxini; order Myxiniformes; family Myxinidae; genus Eptatretus; species Eptatretus burgeri. Next base: position 92,123,356 of record NC_140970.1, read on the forward strand.
TGCATCAACTTTCAAGGCTGAATTTACTTCCATTGCTGCAGAACAGCTGCAGTTGCTAACCCATTACTTTTTCCCTGAAAAGGGCCTTTTTAACAACTGTGAAATTTACTTTATTTTTCAGTTTTTGGTAAGCAAAACTTTTGTTTTTTAACCTCTGGCAGTTTTAAGCTAAGCTTTGCACTATTTCAGGTTATTCACTGGAATTGAACTGCTTAAATTTCAGGAAAACTGAAAAATGGGGATGTTCTAAAACTTTTGACCGGTGGAGTATCCATTCCATCCATTGGAACCACACTGGAGAGAGCGTCAGTGCTGCCGAAGCAGTTTCCTTGGCTATTGGGCACAATCCTGGACGAGTCGCCACTCCGACGCAGGATTCGCGAATGATTCAATCATCCCCAGCAAGCTGGTTGGAACTCATTTTGCCGACCTCGGAAGGATGGCAGGCTGAGTCAACACCCTGGTGAAGTAATTCAGCGGGCAACGAAGTTTGAACTCAGGACCCTTGGATCCCAAGCCGCCACCCGAACCACTGAGCCAACACCAGGCTTCAGTCGAGTGTATGTGTGCATATATATTTATGTATACATATATACTAGGGCTGTCCTGATTTTATTTTTTTCAGAAATTTCAAAGGGCTAACCCAAATTTAGGTCAATATTTATGAGAAAAAAATATATGATAAAACATGAACCCGAAAAAAAAATATTTTAGGGGTTGCTTCCGCCCATCGAAATTTGAAAAAAAAGAAATTCATTTTATATTTTTCATTTTTTTAATCTTCTGCCAAAATGACATAAACATGAAATGTATGATGTTTTCAGGTGCATTAGAATCTGAAATACTGCAGAAAAATATTGTTGAACTTGGCAAGATTTTTCCAGTCCATCTCAGTGAAATTTGAAGTCAGAAAAAAATCAATGTTTTATGTATTTTTCACGTTTTTCGAACTCCGCAGTTTGCAGAGAGAGTCTTTGAACAGACGGGACAAGAACTATAGTTCACTTGTTCAAAGTTGATTTCTTACAGTCCAAGAATCGTTTTCGGTGATCAGTTACCACTTGTAATAGGCACTGCTTTTGCTCCTCGTCGTACGTAATAAGACTGTTGGACTCAGTCGCCAGGGCTACACCACGCTCTGCACAGTCATTCACAACTTTAAGCTTGCTGACGTATGGCTCTTTACGAAACTATCTCCAGTTTTCACATTGATCCGGGTCTTTGTGCAGAAAGTCAGAGTTCAAATGCGGTACAACAAAAAAACTTCTCCTTCTCGGAGATGCGAAATCTTCCAGTTTTCGGCGCATGAAATCTTTCTGGTGAACAACAGCTCTTTTCGGTGCTTCATCGTCGTCATCGTCTTGTTCTTTTAGAGTTTGAGATATTTTTATTTATGTCTCAATTGACACGTTTCGGTCAAATAGACAAGACATTGTGTGTGTACATATATATATATATATATATATATATATATATATATATATATATATATATATATATATATATATATATATATATACATATATATATACATATATATATATACATACATATATACATATATATATATACATACATATATACATATATATATACATATATATACATATATATATATATATATACATATATACATATATATATACATATATATATATATATACATATATACATACATATATATATACATATATACATACATATATATATACATATATATATATATATATACATATATACATATATATATATATACATATATATATATATATATACATATATATATATATATATATATACATATATATATACATATACATATATATACATATATATATATATATATATACATATATATATATATATATATATATATATATATATACATATATACATATATATACATATATATACATATATACATATATACATATATACATA
>NC_140970.1:92125796-92175796 GCF_056783735.1 Eptatretus burgeri
CAAGATATACATATTCATATACATATCTGTTAATATGTATTTATGACGCATGATATATATATATATATATATATATATATATATATATATATATATATATATATATATATATATATATATATATATATATATATATATATATATATATATATATATATATATATACATATATATATATATATATATATATATATATATATATATATATACATATATATATATATATATATATATATATATATATATATGTATATATGACGTGTGATATATACACATATATTTATACATATATTTAAATGATTATCATTACTATGTGCTCAAGATTGTAAAAGTCGATGTAAAGAGAAATTCATGGTTCCAATCAAGGAAACAACATTTGGCTGAAAGTTTTTGGCTTGCTGTGAAATTGCAATATTTTCTTGAAAAGATAACTTATGTTGATTACAAATCTGGAGATCACATTCATTTAACAATTGGGAAGGGTGGTGTTTTGAAAATGTCAACCATACAACTACGCTTTTCTTTTTTTCCAATCTAGCGATGGGGATTGTGTAGATTTTACCACCCATCCAAGATACCTTTAGGGTGTTACGAGCCAAACACAGTGTGGACTGACATTGCATGCAGAGCAGACCAAGAGGAGCAGGCAGACGAACATCCCCTCCTGAATGTCATTAATGAGTAAATTGGGTTAATGCTGTAATAACAATCCAACAGTATCATGATAATTCATCCAACACCATCGGTTACAGATTATAAATATTCAAATAATGTTGTGTTCAGTGACATTTGAACCAACCACCAGACGTGTCCTCACCATTTGGCCACCACTTTAATTGTGATTGCTCAAGACCAATCTTGGAACTTCACAACAACAAAAAAAGTCAGGATAGCCAATGTTTTCTGTTCTTCATGAGGCTCTGCAGCAGATGGAGGTTAAACATTAAAAAGATAACTGAATAACTTCAGAATGTGCCTTCTTTCACCTCTTCAGATGGCAATAAAGCATTCAGACTTTTCTTCTATTGACAGTTAGAGTTCCAGGAATGTTGGCACCTATCTATGAGAAACAATAATAATAGGGTTTCCTAATCAGCCCTCCTTTTAAGTCGAGTGCAGCCATTGGCTGGTCATATTTATATTTGATATATTGTGATACAAATCCTGTAAGCATCACCTTGCTATGTTCAACATTTATCAACACTTTTGGTTTATCATAAAATACATCACTTCTGTGAACCTTTGTTCCACGAAACCAATATTTACCAAATAGGCAGGTATCTATTTATTCCACACGAATGAGCGGGTAAGTCAAAAGTTCTGACACGTTTCTTTATCTATTATAAATCCATGACCCCTGTGCAATAAATTATATGCTATTCAATTCACCAATAGCTGGGATTGAAATAGCAGATGGAATTACAAAAATTAATGTAATGTCTTACAAAGTCATCATAAAAATGAAAGCATAGTCTGCATTATTCATACCATTTCCTGGCTGCAATATAGAAACACCTCTGTATTGGAGACTTTGTAAAGAGGTAATAACAGAAGCCTTTTAATCTCCTCTGGAGTTGCATTCTTGAAATGTTTGTGCTTCACATTCATCCTGCTGAAATTATTACCCAGCCCACGCAAAGTGAAAAGTTGAATTGTGTGCATTGTGTACAATGTTGAATGATGCTACGTTCTATGGTGATGAATAAAGCCTCCATCTCCTAAATTGCAAATCAACGTCATCTTATTAAAGTGAATAAGGGTGGTTAGTGCATAAGACTGCGTCAGTAGCACAAAACTTCCCGATTTTTAAAAACGTTCTTATATTAAAATTGATGTAGAGGAGGGGCTTGCCATTCATGGGTTTCCACTTCATGGATTCACTTTATCGTGATGAATTTATTGAAGCAATGTTTGCAGATGGTTGTTGAAGTATGTTCCACATTTATTCATTGAATTAACATTGGCCGTCAACACAATAACCCCCTCAAACCCTCCAACATCATCACCATCATCTCCATCAACTCATCTTTATCGTCGCCCTCATCACCATCGCCATCACATTTTTGGATCAAGTTTATCATCATTATTATTAAAGGTAAGTTTCATGATCTTAATAACTCAAGAAAATAAACTTTATTTATGTTCTTATACGGGAAAATAATCCGGGTGTTCACTTAATGGTTAAGGTGGCTGGCTTAGGATCTTAGGCTCTTGGATTTCAGCCGCTGTAAATCTGTTAAATAACACCACAAGGGTTGACTCAACCAGTCCTCCTTCCAAGATCAGCAAAATGAATACCAGCTTACTGGAATCAGGGGGACATTTAATCAGGGGCACAGCCACACTTCCAGCAATGATACAACCAGCAGCTCCATGCTACATATGAAATAATAATACAGGAAAACAAGTAAAAAAGACATAAAATAGCATAGCCCTTGTTGTTTCAGTAATCTTGCTATCAGGAGTTAAGGGGCGAGCCCATGTTTATGTACAACTAAAATTGCCACCAGTCTACCAGTCGGTCATCTTTGATCAGATCACAAAATAAAGTGAGGGGCACGTACATGACATCATGTACTGTGCTTGCGGCAAGTTTGAACAAACTCGGACCATGCATGTTTGAGAAATGATTGGGGACACATTTAAATAACAAAATGGCCACAGTCGGCCATCTTGGATCTGATTTCGAAAAAAATGACAGGCATATGAAAGCCATGCATCATTCATTATGTGTTTGACAAGTTTGAAAAACATCGGTAAATGCATGTCTGAGAAATAGTTATGGACGCGTTCAACACCGGGTTTAAAAAAAAACTGAAATGGCCATCAGTTTTCCATATTGGGTCTGAGCTCGAAAAAAGACATGTTTGTGTAAGCCATTATTCATTATCTGTTTGCCAAGTTTGAACAAGATTGGTAAATGCATGTCCAAGAAATGGTTGAGGACATTTTCAACACTGGGTTTTTTTTTTTACAACTAAAATGGCTGCCAGTCTACCAGTCCACCATCTTTGATGAGATTGCAAACTAAAGTTAGATGCAAGTGATGTCATAACGAAGGCATCTATGATGTCATTAAAAAAAATCACACTTATTCCGCATGAGGAGCGCTTGCCGTATGCCAAGTTTTAGTAATATCCTTGGTGCAGTTTCAGAGATACAGAGGTCCATTTTTTTTTGTTTTTACACAATGGCTGCCACACCACATGACCTATGATGTCATCATTATCATGTGAACATTCCACATGAGTAGTAGCACCTATGATGAAAATGTTGTCTCAATATGGCAAGAGGTTGCGGAGAAAAACATGAAAGTTCTGTGCGGACAAACAGACAGACAAACAAACAAGAAGATATCATGCAGAACATGATACATGCAAAATTCATGCAACAAATTTGACCTCAAAAATAATTGGTGGTTGAATTCAATGTCCCAATATGCAACTCCTCTTCATATTTCAAGTGAACCGGATGAAATTTGACAATTTTAGAAACTTGGCCTACAAAGACCTTTTGGCCTATGTGGACCTCAAAAATAATTGCCTTGTTGAATTCAGTGACCTGACGTATAAATCCTCTTCAAATTTCAAGTCAATTGGATGAAAATTTAGGATTTTAGAAATAACACCTTAGTTGTTGACCTTGGGCCAATGTTGACCTTTTAGTCCATGTTTATCTCAAAAATAATTGGCTGTTTGAATTCAGTGACATGAAATATAAATCCTCTTCAAATTTCAAGTCAATCGGATGAAAATTGAGGATTTTGGAAATTCCAGCTTAGTTGTTGACATTGTATCTATGTTGACCTTTTGGTCAATGCTGACCTTCAAAATAATTAGTTGGTTGAATTCAGTGACCTGAAATACAAATCCTCTTCAAATTTCATGTTAATTGGATGAAAATTGTGGATTTTACAAATCTCACCAAAGTTGTTGACCTTTGGCCTATGTTGACCTTTTTGTTTTTGTGGATTTTCAAGAAAGTAACCTTCGCGAATGGCAAGGCCCTCCTGTATATACTTAAACACTGTGTGGGGCGTCATGTTCTATGAACTCTCTTGTTTGCAATGTAGCTGTTTTGCATACTGGAAACCAGATTCCCACCTTCATTTTACTGGAGTTTGTAATGTGTGTATTTGTAGATTGCTGGGGAAAGCTTTGTCCCTTCAGACACAGTTTGCTTTCATCCTTCGTTACACTCATGCCCTGAGGGTTGCTTTATCTTGCTTGCCATTTTATTCCCAGGTTATTGTTATTCAAATGAGAACGTCTGTTCCCAGTTTACATAACAATAATAGAAAACAAGTTATTCTCCAATATTACATTTCTGAGCCATAATTGCAAAGACTATTTCAATATCTTGATAATAAAGAGGTTGCTACATCCAACACCATGCAAATGGATCTTTCTTTTCCAAAGCATTTCAATTTTGGAAACAAACAATGAATGATAACTGTATAACACAAAAGACACAAGGCGACATGGGTAGACTGTGATATTAATGTCAGGACTTGGTGGACAATGGACAAATGCATGCAATGGACAGGATTATGAACTGGCGATCCAACCACCATGAGCCAAATGGGAGTACCAGACATGTCAACTTGAAATTTCTGCTAAATTCAATACCATAGAGTGGTTGGTTATTACTGCTATCCAACATTATATCATCACTGATAATATTTCACGTGTAGTTTTTAGAAGTTGTGTGTGTTGACTTACGTAAGGTTCAAGATAATGAGTTTGGAAAAATATGGTGAAACACTCTTCAGTGATTGAATGAGCTAAAAAAGGGGGGGGGGGGAACAATTCATGTTAAAGAAACGTGAAAAACAAAGAACTTTCAATGTGACCCATTATCTTCAGAATAAGCAAACAAATTAAATGAATAAACATGAAATAATTATAAACGAGTAAAATGTATAATTAATTGTAAAACAATGTGTAATGATCAATATTTCTTGACCTTTAGAACATTTCATTGTAAACAAACCTCGTTCTCGAATTTTTTCACAAAAGCTTTGTAGCTTGAGCTGTTCATATTCTGCATCTCCTGCACATATTTTGCATTGGTCGCTGTCATCTTGAGGTTCACCCTCTTTTTAACCAGACCTATGTGGTGAAGGGAGATGCGGGAGCAGGTTAATACATTTTTTTAAATGGTTGGAAAAAAATTGCATTCTCAGCAAAAACAAACTTGAAATTTCACCGTTAGTGGTTTCAAGAAACTCCACGAAACGAATTAACTGCAGTGATGAACTTTGCCCAACGAGATCAACCATGACCTTTGGCACATTTCATATGACTTCATTATTTATTGCGTGACAGCAATCCTGTTCCATGGAAGGAACGATGGAAGAATGGGGAAAAGTACTTGAAGTTGCAGCAGCAGAGCAAACATGGACTTATATATGCACATTACTCTTGGAGCTGGAGTACAACTGTTCATCCAAAATCACTCATCTTTTCCTCCTCTCCCTGCTGCTTGAACCCCATTATTCCCTCACAGTACCCATTCCACTGTTATGTTGACAAGTCGTGGTATAAGCACCAAAACAGTTTTATTGTTGAGACATCATCAACAGGCAGATTTTGAACGCTGGAGATGTTCTTATTCTGACCTTCAACTTTACTGGAGTTTGTAACATGTGTATTTGCAGATGACTGGGAAATATTTGTAGCTTCAGACCCAGTTTGCTTTCATCCCCCATTGCACTCATTTCCTGAGTGTTGCTTTATCTTGCTTGCCATTTTGTTTGCGGGTTATTGTTATTCAAATGAGAACATCTTTGTTCCCAATGAATATCACAATAAGAGAAAACAGATTATTCTCCAATATTACATTTCTGAGCCACAATTGCAAAGACTATTTCAATATTTTGACTAAAAGAGGTAGCTACCTACCCCCACCACACAAATGAATCTCTCTTCCAAAGCATTTTAATTTTGGAAACAAGCAATGCATGTTTTCTATGCCTGAAGGGCTTGTTTCTAAAATTCGTGCCCCCATTTTTTAATACCACAAAGTTTCTTAGACAACCGAGGCGTACTAAATCGCCATTTAGATTTTTATTATTACTATTAGTATTATTATGAGCCACCCCACCAGCCAGGGAGATGGGGTATGCATGCGTGTGTGTGTGTGTGTGTGTGTGTGTGTGTGTGCGTGCGTGCGTGCGTGCGTGCGTGCGTGCATATCCAGGATATAACCTTTTCGCATTTGAGTTTTTCCATTAAATTTTCAACAAAGCTGAATTGTCACGTCAGGCCAGATCAGATCAGATCGGTGACTTGCTGCAGGCACCATGTAAACCTGTACTAATCTGTTTCATGGTTGGGTTGTCAGCGACAAAACCATCTTCCCCACCGGGTTTCCTGTTGAGAATGGTGTTTGGATATGGACACCCAGCAGGATTAAAAACAAATCTGTCAAAGGGTGGAGGAGCTTGTTGTGAGCCAACTGCCATCCATATCTGATGCCCAACTGCATCTTTGGAAGTCCTTCTGCAGTTGAATAATTTGTTTCACGGAGGTTGGTGGCAGGATTTGCACTATGGCTACAGTAAAGCACTTCCTGATGCAAAACACATTTTAAAAAATGCAAAGAAAACTGGAAACCCACTCCGAGGGAGTACCTCCTGTGCAGCTGCCCTTCACAGGGCACTGCACCGGATAATGGGATTGGGGCAAAGCCTTCGGGATCCCCACTCTTTGATGACAGGAAGAAAAACGTGTGGTAACCTTCCTGGGTTGGATTGCGGTAGGATGTGTCGGGGTGGTACTGAGGTGTCGTCCACCAGACAGCGGTCTGCTAGGGTTAACCTAAGGCGGTCCCTTCGGAAGGGTACCTGCAATGTCCTATCCCAAAGAGAAGAACATCACCTGTTTCTGCTATCATTTGAGCTCCAGAAATCAATATCAGCATTGCAGCACTCTCTGAGGTTCAGAGATTGGATAGCGGCAAGATCATGGCAGGTGGTTACACCTACTACTGATCTGGTCGCTCTGATAATTACCATGCCCAAGGAATTGCTGTAGCTGTGTCCAACAAGTTGACTCCCATGATAATTGAGGTAACACGAAGTCAATGAGCGTATGAGACTGAGGATTTGTCGCTCCTTGGATGTCATTTCCCTGGTCTCTACATATGCTATGACCGAGGCGAGTGATCTCACTGTGAAGGACGCATTTCATGCCGTGCTCCAGTCAATGGATGATCAGTCTTGGGGGATTGTTCAGTATGATCAGTCTGTATCAAATGGCACTGATAGGGATGGCTATGATACATCTGTCAGTCCCCATGGGTCTGAATCTGTGAACCAGAATATCACTAAGGTCCTTGACTTTGCAAGAAGTCATGGACTTAGGGTGGCTGGTTCATGGTTTCAGCACCCACAGCCTCGTCGCTGGACTTGGCATGCCAACGCTGGTGGTGTGGCAAAGGAGATTGATCATATGCTCGTTGATGGTCACTGGAGGATGATCCAGAACTGCAGGGTCCACCGGAGAGCCAAGTTTCTCAATACCAACCACAGGCTTGTTGTCGCATTTCTGAATTTTCAGATGAAATCCAGGAGAATGGTACCATCCCAGCCGAGGCTTGATGATGGCAAGCTCAAGGATGAGAGGGTAGCTGAGGAGTTTGCAAACAGGCTGAGTGGGGATTTTGGGGGTCTGGCTGATGTGGGGAATCCTGAAGAGTTGTGGTGTGCCTTCAAGACGACCATCCTTGATGTTGCTGGCGGAAGTCTTGGAACCGACTTTCACGTGAAGAGGAACTTTCTCTCCCAAGGGACACTGAATAACATTGACCAAAGTCACAGGGCCAGGCTTTATGGCAGAGCTGAGCTGAGGCATAAAACTGGACATGCACTGAGGGTGGACAAGGAGGTCTTTGTGCAAGAAATCTTTGAAGGGGTGCAGCAACACGTGTGGAAGAGTGATTCGCATACTGTTTACAGAGGAATTCGTGCATTGCTTTCCTCCAAGCCCATCCCTTGGTGTGCTGCTGTTCGAGGAGAGGGTGGTGGACTCTTGACAGAGGAATCTGAAGTGAAGGCCTGCTGGGCTGGTTACTTTGAGTGGCTGTACCAGGCTGACCAAACTGCTATTGAGTTGGATGCCAGGAGTATCACTATCCCCATTGCTGACCCTCCAATCAACTGTGAACTGCCTTCGTTTGTGGAAACATGAAAGGGCCTGAAACCCGAGGGATCTGTGGCATCCATGTTGAACTTCTCAAGGCTGATAGAAATGGAGAACTGGTATTGTTGCATGCAGTTCTGTACTCTGTTTGGAGCACAGGCATCATCCCAACTGACGGGACCTCATTGTCCCTCTCTGGGAATGGAATGGTGATCACCAGGACTGCAACAACTACCGAGGGGTGACGCTGCCATCAGTGCTGGGCAAGGTCTTTGCTCGGACAATTCTTGATAGAGTGAGCCACCATCTCTTTGAGCACCAGCATCCAGAGCAGTCAGGCTTTTCACCAAAGAGGTCAACGATTGACCATATCCTTGCTCTTTGGATCTTCACCGAACCCAGATGAGAGTTTCGGCAGTGGCTGCTCTCAGCCTATGTTGATCTCTGCAAAGGATTTGATTCAGTGAATCAAGACACCCTCTGGAGGATTGTTTGTCTTCGTGGGGTGCCAACAAAGTTGATCAATCTGATGTCTAAACTATATTCTGGTACAAAGAGTGCTGTGATATGTGGTGGTTCCATCCCTGACCTATTTTCTGTTACTGGAGTTTGTCAGGTGTGTGTACTGGTGCCCCACACTTTTCTGCACTTGTCTGGACTGGATTCTGGAGAGAATGTCAGAGAGATCAAGATGCCATGCCTAGTTTGGGAGTTTCAAGATCTCTGACCTTGATTTCACAGACGATGCAGTCATCTTTGCGGAGAGTCTGGTTATCCTTTTGGGGGCCCTCAAGCTGCTAAATAATCAGTCGGACCAACTGGGATTTCGGGTTTCCGGGGTCAAAACTAAGACCCGGTCTTTCAGTGACATCTCTGATGCTGCAATATTGTCTGCACCTGTTTGTGGTGAGGATGTTGAGGTCACGGAGAGATTCACTTACCTTGGCATTGATATTCATGTCTCTGCTGGCTGTGAGCCAGAGGTCAATAGAGGTCTGGGTTGGGCCTGGGGAGTCATGGATTCACTGGATTATGGGGTGTGGTGCTGTCGGTACCTGTGCAGGAGGACGAAAGTTTGAGTCTTCAGGTCCTTGGTGCCTCCAGTCTTGCTGTACAGATGTAAGACTTGGACTCTGACCAGGGATCGAAGAGAGAGACTTCACTCCTTCATTACCAGGTCTCTTCGGAGAATCCTTGACTATCGCTGGTCAGACTTTGTGTCCAACGAGGAGTTTCCGAGAGAGACTCACATGAGATTTGTTTCCTGCATAGACCGTGAGCATCACTTGCGGCTGTATTGACATGTGGCTCATTTTCTTGACACTGATCCTGCTCACTGGATTCTCTCATCAAGGGAGCCTCATGAGTGGTTTCTGGGAAAACCACACCAACCTGGCCACCAAAGCCAGTCGCCGACTGGGAATACTCCGTCATGCAAAGTCCTTCTTCGGCCCACCTGAGCTCCTGACCACATACAAAGCTTTCATCCGCAGCCTGGTGGGGTACTGCTCTCCCCGATGGGGTGATGCTCCTGTCTCTCACCTTTCTCGGCTTCATGCTGTGGAAAGCAAGGCATTTAGGATCATTGGTGTACCCAGCGGTAAGGCTGAGTCTTTGGGCCTCTCACTCTCTCACTGCAGGCAGGTCAGTGGTCTTTCTGTTTTCTACCTTCTACTCTCCGGTCTCGCCCCACCCCCCTGCTCTGTCTGCGATATGCCGTTGGCCGTACCTTGCCATGCTTAAGGCCCTGTCTCACCTTGACGATTGAGCCAGCGTATGCCTGACGTATGAAAAAATTGGCTAAAACGCTGGCACACGTCGAATGCGTTATGGGTAAGTTTGTATACGTTAAGAGCACGCTGGCATATGTCGTAGTACGCTGGCATACGTTGTAGTATGCCGAGCTGTTAGACAAATTTTCCATGCTTGAAATTTTCCGACATATGCCAGCGTATGAATCACACGTTCCGCATACGCTGGCATAAGTTGTAGGCGTGTTCCGCGATCGTTGACACACGTCGACACACGTTACTTGGAAGTTACTCATAAGTCAAAACACGTCGAGGTAATGTTTAGTGTACCCGAAACTTATTTCTAACCGATGAGTAACGTGTTGTCGGCACGTTACGCGATCGTTGACACACGTCGACCACACATTACTTGTAAATTACTCATAAGTCGAAACACGTCGAGGTAAGGTCTCACACAGTGGTTCTCAACCGCGACCCCCCCCCAAAAAAAAACAACAACAACAAAAACTTCCAACATTTCGTCACGTGCCGTCATTAAGCCAATAGTGAGACCCGTCATCGTGTATTTACGAAAAATACATTGTATTTAAGAAATAAATAATGTATTTACGAAATTACAATACATTACATGGAATAATCTTTCAAAAGTAACGTGAACTTTTCGAAACTTTAAAACAAATGTCCGAATATATTAAAAAGTTCATGATAGACGCTCTCAAAAGGCACCGTCAATGCGAGGATGTGTACAAGTGTTTAGTATTTCAGGAGATCCGGATCATGTATATAAAAAGCCGAGTCCGAATATAAAGGTTTTGTTTTCACAAGAAGAAGAAGAAAAAGAAGAAGAAGAATAAGTAGAGGAAGAAGATAAACGACGAGCTCTCTTTTTAGAGCTGCCAATATGCAATTACGTATATGGTAGCTGTAATTCGAAACACGTTCAGTAAGTTCTGTGGTCATCCGGAAGACGTCAATCAAATACGTCAATGTGCGTTGGAGATCGTTACACATAGGTTCAAAGCACGTTACTCATACGTTAAAAATTAAGTTTCGGGTATGCTAAACATTACCTCGACGTGTTTTGACTTATGAGTAACTTACAAGTAACGTATGTCAACGTGTGTCAACGATCGCGTAGCGTGCCTACAACTTATGCCAGCGTATGCGGAACGTGTGTCAAACGCCAAGTTCGTCGAGAAATTTTCAACATGCTGAAAATTTGTCGACGTGCTCGACGTACTCGATGTATGCCAGCATACTACGACGTATGCCACCATGCTATTAACGAATACAAAACTTACCCAAAATGTATTTGACGTGTGCCAGCTTGGTTCGGCAAATTTTTCATACGTCGGCATACGCTGGCTAAAACGTCAAGGTGTGACAGCGGCTTCACACTTCGATGTCTAGTGCGGTTATGATTTGAATCGTCGAGCCGCAGCCTATGGATAGGCTACGCCACGTGATCGTCGGCGATACGCTGCCGTGCACTTTGCATAAGTTAGACGAGTTGGGCATAGGTTGTGAACGCCGACAACACGCTCAGCATTCGTTGGTATAAGTTATCTATATGTGATTGAAACGTTCTGTGTATGTTACTAATAAGTTATGCATACGTCCAACACGTTATTATACGCCCAAAACTTAAAAAAAAACATAAATAGTTGAGCGTACGCCAGCGTTTTACATACATTTTGATACCTTGCCATACGCTGGCTAAAACGTCAAGGTGTGACAACCCCTTTAGCAGCGCAGTTAGGGTGCACTAAGCAGGAGATTATGCAGTTGTGTTTAATTTTGTCTGTTGACTGGTTTTGGAGTGAGGTCCGTTGCCCTTGCCTGTTTTGATTTGGCATCTGCCTTCCCAATAGAAATGGTGCAAAGTGAGTGAGAACAAATTATAGAGGGATGAAGGACACAGACATGAAAAGGTATTGGTGAGGGGTGAAATAATAATGACAAGTAAAAACGATGAGTGGAGAGGGAAGGTGATGAGAGAGTGTGGACGAAGTGCATTCATTTTAGATTGTATATACCTGCAATGTTTGTAAAACCAGCAACTTCACATATTTTAGACAAAATATCCAATTGATTGTTTTTCTGTAGTTTTTACAATCTTTTCAATCAAGTTGATGCTGTTTTTCTTCTATGAATCAACGGTAATGAAGCAATCCCTGAGTTTTACATTTAAATATGATTTTGTGAAACACATGTGCGCAGCAGGATTGAACAGGAATTTATTCCTTACCCACACAGCTGTTGTTGATTCGATAATAGCCATTTTCACAATCACATTGGTACAGGCCGATGGTGTTTGTGCAAATTTCGTTCTTCCCTCTGCAGAATGAGGTTCCAGGTTTGCATTCATCGATGTCTGAGAGACAGGAACAGAGCAGTGTAACATTGTTATAAACCATTTGTTTAATTTTTTACTATTGTACAAGATAGTCAAACTTACATTATTAACAAATACATCCTCTTTGTGATTTGTTAAGTTTTTCGTTACTTCTGCCACAGAAGGTGGAAGGAGGTCATGTTTTCACCACTCTCTGTCTGTCTGTTGGTCTGTGTGCAGGATATCTCAAAAAGTTGTGGCAGATTCGGATAAAATTTGATGGGCAGGTTATGTGTGTGACAAGAACGAACTGATCAGATTTTGGTGAAGATCCAGATATGGATCCGATGACGAGAATTTTAAAGTGATTCTTCACAATTGAGAGATCGGGCTAAACTGATATCTCATTACTGATATGGCATGATATCTAAACTGATATGTAGCATGATATCTCAAAAAGTGGTGGACAGATTCGGATTAAACTTGGTCGAAATATTGGGTATGTGACAAGGAAGAATGGATTTAATTTTGGTGAAGATCTGAATCTGCATCCGGATATGGGAATTATTTAATTTTAAAAGTGATCTTCACGATTGAGAGATGAGGCTAAAAACTATATAAAGCATATTTCAGGAATTGAATTGGGCCTGAAATGTTCAATTGGATCAGTCATTGCATGGCGGAGGTATGCGCTCTATGAATGCCCTTCCAGTAAATATCTGTTTCCACCTGAAGTGCCTTCAAGTCTGAGCTGGAAACAAGTTTAAGTACAATTTCTCTCAAACACACAATATTCTCCTTTTACCTTATTATCTCACTTTTATAAGAGCCTCATTCTTCATGAGAAAACATTTAATCCAACAGTTATATTTTAGACATTTTGTCCGTGACTATATCAGGCATGAAATATGTCATTCGTATTTTTGGACGAGGTGTAAATCCGGCACTTTTTGAAAATGGCAAGAACAATAGTACAATTGAGAGAGGGGTGCCGAGTTGAGAATGTGAAAGAAAAAAAAACAGAAGGAAGACGGCGGCATTGGAATGGATGGGAAAAAAAGGTAAGGGAGGTTGAGCAGACGAGGAGGAAAGGGGGATGGAGTGAAGTGGGGAAAGAGATTTAAATTCTGCTTTGTTATATTAACACTGTTTGGTGAATGCTGACATGAGAATTTGTTTTTTGTAAAATTCTCTTTTCTTTCGAAAGTATATATTTGTTTTCCGAATGGTTTAATTGCTTGCTGCTCCCTCTTGCTTGAAACCAACAGGATGGCACAGATGTAGTGCACTTCCGTTTTACCTGTCCCGTCTCCGTTCAATTCTTGACTCAACTATAATCTGTCAGATTGGTGCTTTGCAAGCAAGAATTTTGCATCAAAAAAAGTGTTCCGTCCCTCAAATTTCGATGAGTTGTGGGTTGTAGGCCCATCATCCAGCATTGACTTCTGGTTGATGTTGAATATCCCATGATGTCGTTAAAACGAGTTGTTGAACAATGCTGACATGCTTGCTAAATTATAAATTCTTACCCTCACTAACTTGAAAAAGTCCAATCCCCAAGTTGGGGCTCAACCACCTTTCAACCAATATGAAACAAAACGGTCGATGGTCAGAGTTTGACATGCTAGAGATATCAACAACATCTCTTGTTTGTTATATTTGATAGAATATGAATATTTGATGGAATATTTGAGAGACTACGACTCAGCTCAAGAGAAGAATCATCAGTGGAGTCGGCTGTGTTGCCATTTGAAGAGAGGGGAGGAATGGAAGTAGAGCATGCACCAGTGATAAACTTAAACAAGGTGTAACCAGATTTTAGAGGGGGGAGACAAATTTGAGAGTTCAATCTAGAGGTTGGACAGATGTTGTTTTCTGGCTCTCCTCAGAGTGGACACACATTTGCTGCAGATTTTTTTTGAATACACTGTGATTGCCTTTGGTCGGATTTAAATTCCAGGAAGAGAAGGCAAGTTGTTTCAGAGTAACTGCTTCACCATAGGTTTCAGTGTATCATGGGCGTGAAGAAGGATAGGATAATTGGAGACGAGAAGGGATTAATCTGTGTATGAGACAGCAGGTTTCTCTGGAAGAATTCCCAGACTGAGACAATATCAAGGAAGTTAAAACAGGAGAGGAGTACTGAAGAGAGATAGCTGCTTGAAGTCCCTAGCAATCTGCTTCAGTGAAATGCCAGACTCGCCAGCATTGAGGCAGCTCTCTAAGAATAGCCAGGAGATGTGGACTTTCACAAGCATACAATCAGATGAACCAAATGGAGCAGAGGAAGAGCAGGAGACATTTGCGGGGAAGTTTGTCATCTCCGAGTGCAGAATGGAGGATTTTCCATTGGACGAAATCCAGGATGGAAAGTTTGCAGATTGAGTCAGTCCCATAGAGTCACAGGTGTCCTATTCTGAAGTGTCATGGCTGCTGATGGAGGTATCAACACCCAGCGAACTTGCATGGTGACAATTTGAATCACTACGTATGAGGAAGAGAGAGTTGGGTTGTCTGAGAGAGTGTTTTGTCGGTGTTGTCTGAGAGAGATGTAGATGGAGTCGTCACTGTTAATTGGACGTTCCAACACACAGATGAACAAGAGGAGGGAGCGGAGGGGAAGTTACAGCCAGAGGTACTCCTGGAGGTTGAGAAGTGAAAGTGCTTGTACATTGACAGTGAGAAATTGAGTTATTGATATAAAGTGCAACTCCTCCGCTGGGGTGTGGTTCAGGCTTATCAAATCAGAACAGCCAATAACCGGGGAGAGACAATAAATAATCAGGGACATCCTGAGGGAGGAATGATTCTGTTGAACAGATGATGTGTGGTTTGTCGGCAGTGGCCTGAATTGAGAGATCTGTCAACTTAGAATGGAGAGCTCGGATGTTCGAGGTCCAGAGAGAGAGAGAGAGAGAGAGAGAGAGAGAGAGAGAGAAAGAGAGAGAGAGAGAGAGAGAGAGAGAGAGAGAGAGAGAGAGAGAGAGAGAGAGAGAGAGAGAGAGAGAGAGAGAGAGAGAGAGAGAGAGAGAGAGAGAGAGAGAGAGAGAGAGAGAGAGAGAGAGAGAGAGAGAGAGAGAGAGAGAGAGAGAGAGAGAGAGAGAGAGAGAGAGAGAGAGAGAGAGAGAGAGAGAGAGAGAGAGAGAGAGAGAGAGAGAGAGAGAGAGAGAGAGAGAGAGAGAGAGAGAGAGAGAGAGAGAGAGAGAGAGAGAGAGAGAGAGAGAGAGAGAGAGAGAGAGAGAGAGAGAGAGAGAGAGAGAGAGAGAGAGAGAGAGAGAGAGAGAGAGAGAGAGAGAGAGAGAGAGAGAGAGAGAGAGAGAGAGAGAGAGAGAGAGAGAGAGAGAGAGAGAGAGAGAGAGAGAGAGAGAGAGAGAGAGAGAGAGAGAGAGAGAGAGAGAGAGAGAGAGAGAGAGAGAGAGAGAGAGAGAGAGAGAGAGAGAGAGAGGGGCTTTGGGGACAATATGAGGCTTTTGTGGGGTGGAGGTGTGAGGGGGAAGGTGTGGGGGAAGGTTTGAGAATGTGTGGTGTGAGGGAAGGTTTGAACATGTGAGGTGAAAGGAGGAAGGTGTGGGGGAAGGTTTGAGTGAGGTGAGAGGGGGAAGGTTTCTGGTGTTGGATGTGGGGGAAGGGTTTAGAGAGTGGGATGAGAAGGAAGCATTGAGAGGGTGTGTTGAAGATAAATGCAGAAAGAGGGGACATGAAGCTTTGAGAGCGTGGGGTGGGGGTGCATGGGTTTTCTGATTTCAAATTCTCAACTTTGACAAAGGGAAAGCAGAAAGAGCAATCAGATATTGCAGAATCTCAACAGAAATTGTTTTGTGTGGTATGTTGTTTGTGTAGTTTTGTGTGGTGTATTTTGTGTGGCGTTTATGTACTGGTGTGTTATGTAATATTAAAAAGACATAATAAGAACTGCCACTTTGTAACTGCTGGCAGTGATGCACGGGTACCAAGACGTTCCACTTTGATCGGACACCTCTCTGTTCTATTCACCCTCTCATTTGCCCAAGGTCATCTGCCATCTGCTTGGAAATCTGCTAACATCACTGCCCTGCATAAAAAAGGTGCAAAAACAGATCCCTGTAACTACAGACCAATCAGCCTTCTCCCAATCATCAGCAAGGTGATGGAATCCATCATCGCTTCAGACATGAAATCCTTCCTCTTCTCCAATGGCTTGATTTCCAATCATCAATGTGGTTTCAGACCAGGTCACTCTACCCTGGATATGCTGCTTCTGCTCTCCCATCAATGGATGGAGGTCCTCAATGCCAGACAGGAAATCCGAGCCGTATCCCTGGACATATCACGTGCTTTTGACACAGTCTGGCACCCTGCCCTACTCACCAAACTCTCTTCCCATGGTATTCAAGGCCATCTCCACTCATGGCTCGCAGACTTCCTCTCCTGTCGCAGTCAACGTGTGGCCCTAAATGGAGTTCTTTCATCCCCTCTTCCTGTGCAGGCTGGAGTTCCTCAAGGTAGCGTTCTGGGCCCTGTTCTTTTTCTGGTTTTCATCAATGATCTCTCGGACTCTCTGGAAAATCCTCTATTTCTCTTTGCCGATGACTCCACCCTCTGCCGTACCATCTGTCATCCCTCAGACCGGCAAGCAGCAGCTTCTTCGCTCACTGCAGATCTGGATAAAATCACAAACTGGTCCAACACGTGGAACATGTCTTTCAATCCAGACAAATCTCACACTCTCACTATGTCTCTTCGAAAGGACCGTTTACAAAACCCCCCCATCCAGTTTCTCAACAATCCTCTGGAAGAAGTCTTTTCTTTCAAGCTTCTGGGTCTCACTATCTGCCATGACCTTTCCTGGGAAAGTCACATTTCCAACCTCACCTCAAAAGCCAGTCGCCGACTGGGAATCCTCCGTCGTGCTAAGTCCTTCCTCGGCCCTCTTGAGCTCCTGACCACTTACAAAGCTTTTGTCCGTAGCCTGATGGAGTACTGCTCTCCCCTCTGGGCTGGTGCTCCTGCCTCCCACCTTTCTCGGCTTCACGCTGTCGAAACCAGGGCATTTAAGATCATCGGCATCTCCCGCAATGAAGCTGAGTCTTTGGGCCTCTCACTCAATCACCGCAGGTTGGTCGGTGGTCTTTCTGTCTTCTACCGACTCCTCTCCAGCCTTGCCCCCCTGCTCTCTCTGCGATTTGTCCCCACCACATTTCCACAGGGCGCTCAAGGTCCGCCAACAACCCCCTTCTGGTAAAACTACCAAAATCACGAATCACTGCTCATCTTCACTCTTTCATTCCTCTTTTTTCCTGCCTTTGGAATAAACTTCCTCACTCTATTCTTTCCCATTCTTCCCTCCAGGCTTTCAAAACAGCTGTTCACCACCACCTCTTATCTTCCCCCATCCAAATCCTCGATCTTTTCTACCCCTGATAATCCACCCAAGCCCACTTCCTTCATTTCTCCTGCTTTCCTTCCTGAAAGTCCCTGAAATGTCCATCTTCTCTTCGCCATGTTCCCCGTCCCATCCCCATCCCTCTCCCTTCCACAGTTCACCTAATGTGTCTGTTCCCCACTGTTTTGTCCCTTCCACTCCCGCCCCTCTTGTCTCATGCCTCCTTGCTGTGAGTTGTGTGTTCGCTCTCATACGAGCCTCGACCAAGGTATACAAAAAAAAACAAAAAAAAAACCTGACCCTGACCCTGACCCATGACATTTTTTTACTATTATTCAATTGAATTAAAAATGGGATTAAAATAAATTCCATTCAGATCAAAGAGAGGACCAAATAGGTGCAGTCCTGCATTGGAGTAATCAGAAGGAACCAAAAGAAGCAAAAAGAAAAGATGAAGTCATCACGAGGAACATGGACAGGATTCTCATTTCAGCTGCTTCTCCTCGATCCTCAAACACATCCAGGCACAGCCAAGTGAACCTTTTTCAAAAAAATAAAAATAGAAATAAAAAACCCACGTCAAAAAATTACGAAACTCTGGCTGCCAGACCACATGTCCGATGAAGTTGAAATTTAAAAGCTGTATTCCCCATCACGACTTGATCACAACTCTGAAGTTTCAAATCGATTCATGAAGCAGATCCAGAGAAAACATTGTTTAAGACTTTCTTTAATCCAATATGGCTGCCAAGCCAAGTGACATCAATTATTCCTTAACACTTGCACACACATGCCTTGGGGAACATTCATGTGGTTTCCCCTCAATCTTGCTGGCTTTCTGGAGAAGAAGGTTTTATATGTTTTAGGGTAAATCCAATATGGCTGCCAAACCATGTGAACGAGGATGTCAAATGTGCGAACCTTTTGTTCCTCATAGATAGGCAGTCATATGTGTAAAGTTTTGCCTCAATCTGTTCAGCCATTTCAGAAGAGATTTTTGAAGATTTTTTTAAAAACAACAACATGGCTGCCGAATCACGTGACCGATGACATCATTAAAAAAAATTGTGGACCATTTTATCCCTCAATGATCCTCAAAAATTACCATATTGATCGGACGGAGCGTTCAACATATGCAACTATGAGGTCATAACGAAGGCATTGATGATGGATGCGGAGTAAAACACAAAATTATTTGCAGACAAACAAACAAACAAAAAGAAGACATCATGCAGAGCATGTACTTGCAAAATCCATGAGACAAATTGGACCTCAAAATAATTGGTGGTTGAATTCAATGACCATATATGCAACTCCTCTTCAAAATTCAAGTCAATCGGATGAAAAATGACAATTTTAGAAATCTGGCTAATGTCGACGTTTTGGCCTGTGTTCACCTTTTGGCCGATTTTGACCTAAATAAAATACTTGCTTGCTGAATTCAATGAAATGATGTAAAAATCCTCTTCAAATTTCAAATTAATTGGATGTAAAATTGAGGATTTTGGAAATCTCACCTGTTGTGGACCTTTCGGCTATGTTGACCTTTTGACCTCAAAAACAATAAGCTTCTTCCTTCTGACAAACTCTTCATGTGGTGAAGTTTCCTGAAGATCGGTTTAATATTGTCACCTGTGGCGATTGACAGACAGACAAACAGAGAGAATAATAAAATCAGGTCAGGTCCACTTTCCGCTGGTACTCCAGGGGCCTCCATCTGGCCCTCCTCCAGGCAGATGCCTGGCCCAGCCCTATCTCCTTGATATGTTGATCAATATGCTGCAACTCTGAGGCACGTGGTCGGCCCGTTGGCCTCCTCCACACATGAGGCTCCCTCGGTGAGAGAATCTGGTGAGCAGGATCAGCATCAGGAAAATGAGCCACTTCTCCGTATACCCGCAGCTGACACTAACGGGCTACGAAGGTGACAAATCTCATTTGAGTCTCTCTCAGCAACCGCTCGTTGGACACAAAGTTTGACCAGTGAGAGCCAAGGATTCTCCGAAGAGACCTGGTACCAAGTGAATTAATCTCCATCTCAGATCCCTGGTTAGAGTCCAATTCTCACATCCGAAGAGCAAGACTGGAAGCACGAAGGACCTGAAGACTCGGACTTTCATCCTCCTGCACAGGTACCGACTGTGCCACCTCACATGATCCAGTGAATCCATGAATCCCCAGGCCCATCTAAGAAGTCTATTGACCTCTAAATCACAGCCAGCAGAGACGTGAATATCACTGCGAAGGTGAGTGAATCTCTCCGTGACCTCATCAACCTCACCTCAAACAGGTGCAGACAAGAAAGCAGCATCTAAGGTGTAATTGAAAGTCTGGATCTTACTTTTCACCCAGGAAACCTTTAATTCCAGGGGCTCCGACTCCTCAATCAGCATCTCGAGGGCCAACAAAAGGTTATCCAGAGTCTCCGCAAAGATGACTGCATCATCAGCGAAATCAAGGTCAGAGATCTTGACATTCCCAAACGATGCACCACAGCTTGATCTCTCTGACATCCTCCCTAAAATCCAGTCCATACAAGCGCTGAAAAGTGTGGGCACCAGCACATACCCCTGACAACTGGAAATAAGTCAGAGATGGTATCACCAGAACTCACAGCATTCTCAGTACCAGAGTAAAGTTCAGAGATCAGATTGATCAGATATGGTGGCACCCCCCCCCCCCCGACTATAAAAATCCTCCAGAGGGCAACCCAATTCACTGAATCAAATGCTTTGCAGAGATCAACATAGGCTGCATGCAGCCCCTGCCGAAACTCTCATCTGCATTTGGTGAGGACCCGAAGGGCAAGGATGCGGTGTATTGTTGACCTCTTTGGTGTAAAGCCTGACTGCTCTGGGTGCTGGTACTCAAGCAAATGGTGATGAAGCATCACCACTCGGTAACCGACAGCATTGTCACTCCTCGTTCGTTGTTGCAGTCCTAGCGATCTTCCTTCCCTTTCCAGAGAGGGATGACAAGGGCCTCTTCCAGTCAGTTGGGATGATGCCTGTGTTCCAGGCAGAGCACAGGTCTGTATGCAATGACATGAGTACAGCATTTCCACCAGCCTTGAGAAGTTCAGCATGGATGCCACAGATACCACTAGCTTTAGCCCATTTAAACCGATTCACAGCAGAAAGTATTTCCACAAATGAAGGTGGATCACAGTTGAATGGAGGGTCAGCAATAGGGATAGTAATACACCTGACATCCAACTCAACAGATGATGGATCAGCCTGGGGAAGCCTCTAAAAGAAACCGGCCCAGTGGGCCTTCCCATCGGAATCGTCGGTCAAATGCCCACCACCCTCCACTCTATTTGCAGTACACCGAGGGATGGGCTTGGAGGAACGCAATACGCAAATTCCCCTGTAAGCGGGACGAGAATCACTTGACCACAGTTGATGTTCTACCCCATCACAGATTCGTCTCGCATGAGCTTCCTTTTCCAACCTCAGTGCATGTACAGTTTTACGCCTCCACTCCCTGAACAGCTCAGCTCTGCCATTAAGGTTGGCCCTGCAACTCGGGTCAATGGTATCTGGTCTCCCCTGAGAGACAAAATTCTTCTTTTGTCTCTCAATTGAGAGTCAATTTTGTGTGTCAATAACAAAATTCGCTGACCAATATACTTTAAAAATCTACAATTTTGCAAGTAACAAACAAACGGACCCAAACACAATAACCTCTCCTTCGGCGAGGGTAATAAAGATCATGGGATTGGAGATTAGATCGCTTGTGAAATGTATGGAGAAACACTGTGATGTGTATGAGCGGGGATGAGGGGGTGGGGTTTTGGTGGACGAGGCGCAGAGCAGACAAACACCTTCGTAAAAGCAATAAGGGCACTCGCTGGAGTGCATACCTCTGCCACGTAATGCCTGATCCAGGAGAACATATCAGGCCCAATACATTTTTGAAATATCATGCTATACAATACTAAATCGTTTTTGGCCGTATCTCTCAATGGCGAAGAATCACTATTAAAATTTTATGATTCTCGTATCCAGATCCGGATTCCAATCTTCATCAAAATCGAATCATTTATTCCTCGTCTCACACTCAACCTGTCCACCAAGTTTCATCCGAATCTGTCCACAACTTCTTGAGATATCGTGCTTCATATCATTTTTGCCCTATCTCCCAATGGTGAAGAATCACTCAAAAAATTATCAGATCCGGATCTTCAACAAAATTGAATCGCTTCTTCTTTGACTCACACCCAACCTGTCCACCAAGTTTCATCCGAATCCGTTCACAATTTTTGAGATATCCTGCACACAAACAGACAAACAAACAGACAGAAAGGGGGAAAACGTAACCTCCTTCACTTTCGGTGGCGGAAATGAAAATTGTTTTTAAGAAGAGATATATGACGGAGTAGAGAAGAACACATGTAGCATTTGTGAACTGGAAACAAGGGTTGTATATGCATTCTCAACATGTTGTTTTTTTTTTCAACATGAAGTGTTTACATTTAATGTCGATTTCGTTTGGATAAAAGAGGAGGGGGGAGGGAAATGTGGAACCAGAAGCAGAAGGGAATTCAATAGAAATGAGAATTGTTACCCTGTGCTCGTGAAGTGAAAAGCGGGGTAAAATGATCAGTCACATCCGTGTGCCATTGATAAGTGTGCTGGAAGTGCTTTTGAACATACGTGTATTTACGTGTATGTACGTGTCTGCATTTTAAAAATCCATTTTCTCAGCAACCGTTAGTCTGATTGACACTAAATTTTCCAAAATGGTGCACGTTCCCCTGGAGAATTTTTATTCTTGATTATGATATCATAACTCACATGGTACAGGCGCTATCTTGGAAAAACCGAATTTTTTTTTAACCTCGAAAGCTCCGAAACCACTCCACAGAAATAATTACACATGGCTCATTGTCAAGTACTCCCAATGCGGAATAAGATGTGTTAACGATGACATCATCGCTGTCTTCATTATGACGTCATAATTCAACAAGTACAACGCTTGATTCGAGAAGTAATGAATATTTTTTTTCTTTGCAACAGTTGGCCCAATTGACACAAAATTTTGACCATAGGTGTGCATCCTCCTGAAGGAATTTATAATGATAATTATGACAGCAGAGATCACGTGGCACAGGTGCCATCTTGGAAAAACTGAAAAAATTTGCATCTCTATAATCTCCAAAACTGCTCCATGGAATGAATTGAAGCATGCCTCATTGTCAAGGACTCCCTCTGGGGAATACTCTTCCGGTCAAAAGTTTTAGAACACCCCCATTTTTCAGTTTTTACTGAAATTTAAGCAGTTCAAGACAAGTGAATAACCTGAAATGTTGCAAAGCTAAGCGGTAAACTGCCAGAGGTTAAAAAATTTTTTGGGATTACCAGAAATTGAAAAATAATGCAAATTTCAGAGTTGTTAAAAAAGGCCTTGACAGGGAACAAGTAATGGGTTAGCAACTGCAGCTGTTCTGCAGCAATGGAAGTAAATTAAGCCTTGAAAGTTGATGCAAACAATTCCTACAGGCGTCCCAAATTTTGTTGATTAGTTACAAACCCTCTCTCTGCACAAAAGCAGTTTTGGAACAGACTGTGTTGCTACACCCTCTGAAGCATTATTTGGACAATATTGCACTGCAGGAAGTAGCATATTGCTCTCGTAATGGTGAGAAAAAGACGATTAACAAAGGAAGACAGACAGACAATTATAACCCTTAAAAGCGTAGGTCTTTCCTTTCGAGAAATTGCAAAGAAGCCAAGGTGTCAGTGAGTACAGTTTCCTACACCATCAAAAGGCACTTGGAAACTGGAGGAAACTCTGACAGGAAGAGGTCTGGCAGAACCAAAGCCACAACACAATCAGAAGACAATTTTCTGAGGAGACTCAACAGCTTGTGTGATAGGCGGCTCACAGGACAGCAGCTTCAAGCACAGCTTAATACTGGTCGAAGTGAGGAAGTCACAGTTTCAACTGTGAAGAGAAGACTTCGAGCTGCAGGTTTGACAGGACGAGTGGCAGAAAGAAAGCCATTGCCAAGATGACAAAATAAGGACAAGAGGCTTGCCTTGGCCATGAAGCACCACCAGTGGACTAGTGAAAACTGGAAGAAGGTCTTCTGGAACGATGAATCAAAATTTGAAGTTTTCGGTTCATCATGCAGGCTTTGTGTGATGTTGCCGTCGAGTCGGCGAAAGGATGGTTCCTCAGTGTGAGACACCAACTGTCAAACATGGAAGAGGAAGCGTGATGATCTGGGGCTCTTTTGCTGGATCCAGTTGGCGACTGGCATACTGAACTAAAAGGACGACCACAGCATTTTGCAGCGCCATGCAATACCCTCTGGTCTATGCCTAGTTGGTCAAGGGTTCATCCTACAGCAAGATAACGACCCAAAACATACCCCCACGCTATGTCAGAACTACCTTAGAAGAAAAGAACTTGACGGTAGGCTTCAAATAATGGAATGGCCAGCACAGTCTCCAGACTTAAACCCCATCGAGCTGGTTTGGGATGAACTGGACAGAAGGGTGAAAGCAAAGCAGCCGACAAGTGCAACACATTTGTGGGAACTTCTGCAACAGTGTTGGGAAGAACTTTCCGAACAATATTCGATTTCGATTGGAGAAAGAATGTCACGAGTATGTTCGCCTGTTACATCTGCAAAAGGTGGCTACTTGGATGAGTCAAAAATTTAGATTAAATTTTGTTCAACAAAACGATTCCATGATTTATTTTTTATTTGCAATTGTTTGTTCGTTCTCTGCTTTACTTTCAGGGTACATTGAAACATTAAACTGCTTAAATTTCAATAAAAACTGGAAAAACGGGGGTGTTCTAAAACTTTTGACCGGTAGTGTAAGATAGGGTAATGATGATGTTATCTGTACCTTCATTAGGACATCATAATTCGACAAGTGCAACGCTTGATCTGGTCAGTATGAAAAAAAAATTCTCTGCAATTGTTGGTCCGATTGACATGAAATTTCCATGAAGGTGCGACGACTCCTGCAGAATATTTTTTTCATAATTATGACATCATACGTCAAGTGGTCAGGAGCCATCTTGTAAAAAACCGAAAAATTTTGCACCTCTCTATCTCGGATACCACTCCATGGCAAAAAGTCACACATGGCTCATTATCAAGTACCCACATGGGGAAGAAGGTATGTTTATGATGATGTCGTTGGTGCCTTCATGATGTCAGAATTTGACAAATGCAATGCTTGATCTGGTCATTTTGAAAAAAAATTCTCTGCAATTGTTGGTCCGCGTTCTTGTTGTTCTTGTTGTTCTTCTTGTGAAGAGAAAACCTTAAGGACGCGGCTCTTTTATATACAGGATCCGGAACTCCTTCAATACTCAACACCTGTACACATCCTCACATTGACGGTGCCTTTTGAGAGCATCTATCATGAACTTTTAAATATATTCGGACATTTGCTTTAAAGTTTCGACAAGTTAACGTTACTATTTAAAGATTATTCCATTTAATGTGTTGTAATTTCGTAAATACACTATTTTCTCGTCAGGAACGAGGAGCCTCCATGACGGGTCTCGCTATTGGCTCCATCAAGGCACGTGACGAAATATCGGAAGTTGTTGTTGTTATTGATATATTTATCTATTTTTTTTAATAGCCATGACGCGTTGCGAACGCTGGCTCTAAGAGAGCTTCGTGTTGTTGTTGTTGTTCTTCTTCTTCTTCTGCTGGTGAAGACAAAACCTTTCTGATGTGGCTCTTGGACACATTTGTCCTTGTTAATTATAAACATGACGTCATATGTCATGTGGAACAGGTGACATCTTGAAAAAAAAAAACGAAAAACTTTGCCGCTCGATATCACCAAAACCAGTCCATGAAAAAATATGAAACATGGCTCATGAGAATGTACTCCCCTCTGGGGAATAAGATATGGTAATTATGTCACCGTGCCTTCATTATGACATCATAATTTGACAAGTGCAACGTTGCAGCCATATTGGATCGAAGCAAAATTCTTTGAAAATCTTCCATTAAACCGCTAAATCGAGCAATGCAAAACTTCAACTAATACATCAACTATCCATGGGAAATATGGTTTGATAAAAGTGACATCATTGGTCACGAGTCTGGCAGCTGCATTGGAACAAAGAAAAAAAAAACCTTAAAAAAACATAAGAGTTGGCTTGCACCAATTCCTTCTTAAGACTGTGCAGGGTAAGTATTCTATGACAACCATCCAGTTATGGAGTGAAGAATATGTATATTTTTTGTTGTTTGTTGGTTAGTTTTGATATTTAGAAACGAGGAAAGGAAATGGTGTGGTGTTGTGGAAATGGAAGCGTGCCATCCGGGAAAATACCCAGGATAAAAGCAAGATACACTTTCTATCTGAGGGAAGGACATTCAGGCTTTGACAATATGAAACAAAAGGGCCAAAACAATGATCGCATGAACAATAAATATTGAACGGGATCAAACAACAACACTGAGCCGAATGATGCGACACGACTAATCCAGTTTGGAAAACTCAGCTTTGGTGAGGTGGAAATGCCAACTGCAGATTTGAGCAACAAGTGAAAAAAATCCCTGAACCAGAAGTTGTGTGATCCTGTCACCCATGTGTCCGCTCGACCATGTGTCCTAAAATTAAGCATGTTAATTCACCAACATATGTTTAACTATTCATGTCATTTGGCTCTGTGATTGTGATTCGTGAGTGTGCCGTCTGTTATGAGCACGATTTTCATGCATCATCCAAAAGGACGTAGTTTAACCCTCCCAATGCCCCGTGGGCTGTCCCGACAACTGGTCGCATAACAACAAATAGAGTCAAGATGGCACCCAAATAACGGGAATGATTATGAAGAATTTGGAGCAGCAGTGTTGTGAGCTCCCTTGGGATCTTTTAGTTACCGATAATTGCAGACAGAAAGCATCTCTTCTAAATAACTTTGCTGCAGCAAACTTGATAAACAATGGGAGTTTGATTATATTCCATTTCCCCCACCCCTCCCCCCACCCCCCAAATATTTCCCGAAACCCATACCTTCACATTTTCCTGCAGAAAGGTTTCCATATCCAGTGCGACATTCACACAGGTAATTTCCAATTCCATTTACACACAACGTGGTGTTCGGATCACAATCGTTGATGCTACTTTCACATTCATCAACATCTGTGCAAACCAATCCATTGCCAGCAAATCCTCCCTTGCAGGTGCAGTTATGGCCACCATCCATATTGGAACAGGTTGCATTGGAATGACAATCATTGTTCCCTTTGCATTCATCCACATCTGTATAACATGAAAGGAATTTTTTCAAAATAATGGCAGTACATTTTAATTCAGTGAATTTAGTGATTTTAACATGAAAGATACAGCATTTCCTTGTGATATGTAAAATTCCACAAGTAGTATTTTTAATGCTTGTTAAAAAAATTATTTTGAGACTGGACAAACAGTTTGCTGAGAAACAATAGGGAACTTGAACTGCAATGAGGGTCGTAAGTATAACATGGAATAACGAAATAACGAAAACATGCAATCAAAGATTGCATACCCTCATCCAGACTTGTTCAGTGTGGTTTTGTTATTCTTATTCTGTGGACATACTCACATTCCAATTGTACCATACAGACTTTGCAGACGTACTCACATTCTAATTATACACACTTTATGGAGGAACTCGGTTGAAAAATGATAACAAATCCTGATCCTGGCAACCACGAGGTAGTGACTGTGGCCTCTGTCAGTACATTCTGTGCAGACAAACAGACAAACAATCACACAAACAAACAACCAAACAAACAAAGAAGAAAGATGGAATTCTCCTTCACCCGACAGTGAGTTCCAAGACATCCACCCGCAACATCAAGGACGGTGGTCTTGAAGGCACTCCACAACTCTTCAGGATCTCGCAAAGCACCCAGACCCCCCAAATCCCCACTTGGCCTGCTTACAAACTCCTCAGCTATCCTCTCATCCTTGAGCTTGCCAACATCAAGCTGAGGCTGGGATGGTACCATTCTCCCGGATTTAAGTTGCAACTTCAGAGTTGCAACAACAAGCCTGTGGTCGGTATTGAGGAACTGAGCACTCCGGTGGACCCTGCAGTTCTGGATCATCCTCCAACAACCATCAACGATTACATGGTCATTTTACTTTGCCATACCACCAGCGTTGGAATGCCAAGTGAAGCAATGAGGATATGGGCACTGAAACCATGAACCAGCCACCCTAAGTCTACGCCTTCTTGCAAAGTCAAGGAACTTTGGTGCTCTTCTGGTACATAGTTCCAGACCCATGGGGACATACAGATGTCTCATAGCCATCCCTGTCAGTGCCAGTCGATGCATTGAAATCCCACAAGACAAGAAGAGTATCTTCCCTGGGGCACTGATCAACAACAGACTCGAGCACGGCATAGAATGCGTCCTTCACGGCGAGATCATTCGCCTCAGTCGAAGCATATCCAGAGACCAGGGAAATGACACCCAAGGAGTGATGAATCCTTCATCTCATAATACGCTCGTTGACCAGTGTAACCTCAATTATTGGAGTCAGCTTATTGGACACAGCTTCAACAACTCCTTGGGCATGGTAACCATCAGAGTGACCAGACCAATAATATTTATAACCACCCGCCATGATCTCACCGCAATCCTTTCTCCGAACCTCAGAGAGTGCTGCAATACCGATGTCCAAACATATGAGCTCAGTTGATAACAGAGACAGATGATCATCCTCTCTTAGGAGGAGGACATTGCAGGCACCCACCTGAACGGACCACCTCAGGTTAACCCAGGAGATAGCCGTCTGGTTGATGACACCTCAGCACCACCCCAGACTCAATGGTGTTAACTATTCAGACCAGAAGGGCGACAAGAGCCACTAACAAGAAGGGCCATCGATGGGTCGGCCTTCGATTACCACCGACAAATCCCTGATATGAGTAAATCAAAGCCACTCAGCACAAGTTCCAACCTATTTTCAGCACAATGGAGCTGTGGATCCCCCGGCCTCCTTTCTCAATACAAGATGATTTTAAAAGCCAATCAATAAATGTGCCGGGGTAATTTGATGTATGCCAGTAATTTTGTATATTTTACATCAAGCTGACCATGTGGATTGGTATTAAAGAAAAACTCACCCATGCAGGGATCTCCGTTGTAGCCTTTCTCACATGAGCAATTATAAGAACCAATCACGTTCAAGCATACCGAGTGATTTCCACATATATTTTGTGTTGTACATTCATCAATATCTGTTGTTGAAGAAATCCAGAACAAAAATATTCAACTCATATCATCATATTGTTCTCAGTTAAATAATCATCAACAACAAAACATGAATAAACATTCTCAGGCAGAATGAAATGATGAAACAAGAGAATCTCAGACAATTTCCTATAAAATCTGTTGAAATGTGAAATGATTGAGAGAAATTATTGAATCTCTCGTGTGTAATAAATTATTAATTCATTCACTCTGTGTGGCTTTCTTTCCACGGGATAAGCTGTTTGGGGTAAACAGTAGAGGTATCACAAAAACTTCCAACTCTGAGTGACAGATAACTGTTAAATGAATCTGATCCTGATTGAGTTAAAATAATTCAGCACATGAATCAAGCCAACACACCTTCACAGGAAATATCACCGTTTCCAACAAATCCTTCCCGGCAGGTGCAATTGTAGGTTCCATTCAGGTTGATGCAATCGGCATTTTTCACGCACAAAGTTGAATTGTCACATTCATTGATATCTGTTGGAAACAGGACACAAGCTCATAAAGCTGTCATGGATTTTCAGATTTGAAGAGCATGCAGTGAATTAAATGTTATTGTCCACAGAAGTTGAACAAACATTTGAGGGGTAGTTACTAGTTGGCAGTAATTCTGGAAATACAGATGAGGATCTCACGTGCACTTTTTTCCCCTGAATTCAACGATTACACTTTGTTTTTAAACGAATATGTTGATTGATTAATTTTAATGTTATAGGTTTCGATTAAGGCGGTATAATTGCACAGTTTTACAGTATTACTCTACAGGCAATTGTCAGTATGTTACTCCATCACAAGATTTCAGATGCACATCAGTTTGACTCATGATTCACTGACTGATTCAAAACAAACAAGTAATGTCTCCTGATTCACTAAATTAACTTGTGCCGGAGAATCATTAATTCTGAATTTGTGTATTTTGCATCTGAGGAGCTCATTTAGCCTCGCGCATTAGCAAAGGGACAGGAGAGGGTATTAAAATTGGTCTTCAGGACAGTCAATGTGTGAGTCCACATGCAGATCTACTTTCATATAGATCGTTCACCCTGAATTATCAAATAATCTCTACTCCCCGGCGAGGCTCTGTAATTGATTCAATGTTCCGTCTGATTGTTCTTGAAAAAGGCTGCGCCCGTTTTTGATTTTTCAGCGATCACAGGCCAGGCAAGAAGCTTGAGTGGAAATGGAGCAAACTTAAAGCAGACCGAACATGCTGGAATGAGCAAGTGATGCTTCGTTTTGCAAGGCGTGTTGAAGCCAAATTGATGGAGTTCCAAAAAAGGATGTAACATTTATTTACACAACACCATACATGTATCAAATGTGGCA
Source organism: Eptatretus burgeri (assembly GCF_056783735.1). Lineage (NCBI taxonomy): Eukaryota > Metazoa > Chordata > Myxini > Myxiniformes > Myxinidae > Eptatretus > Eptatretus burgeri. The sequence continues at coordinate 92,155,960 of NC_140970.1, forward strand.
AAATATTGTGCTCTTCAAACGGTAAGAATATGAAGCAAAGAAAAATAATGCAAGATGATCAAAAACTTTGAAGGTATTTGGAAAATCGGACCACTGGACCTGTAGCTTATCTGGGCCCTGACCTAATGCTGTCACCCAAATCTTGTAGCATTCACTGGTGGGTCTGGAGAACAAGATTTTGAAAGGAATTAACGTGATTTTCCCAAAAGTTGACTAAGTCGGCCATTTTGACACACTTCTAGTAAATTGATCCACGTGACTTCAAAAATAGAAGTCACATCCATATTCTCCCATAATGTTGAAAATCAAATTTGTTAACATTCTGAAAGGTGGGTTGAGAGAAGGTTTTGAAAGGAATTTGCGTGACCACCATTTTGACACACTTCCGGTCACGTGATCAGCATGGCCTCCGCAATTTATCATTAGGACCGTGTATTAATGTTGTGATGCAAATTTGGTCAGATTCTGACTGATGGGTCTGGAGAAGAAGAGTTTTGAAGAAATTTACTAAATCGGCCATTTTGATATACTTCAAGTAATGTGAACGGAATGAGCTTTACAATTCCTGTAACTGGTCAGGAGAGGAACGTTGATGCACAATTTCAGCCGGATAGGCCAAGCGGTTTGGCCTGAGAAGTCTAAAAAGGAGATGGACGGATGGACGGCACACGAAGATAACAATACCTTATCTGGAATATAAATTCCAAATTTAAGACGATGGGGGTTCCTGGGTGAAAACAAAGATCCAGGCCTTCAGTGACATCTTGGATGCTGTCATCTTGTCTGCACCTGTTTGTCGTGAGGATGTTGAGGACACGGAGAGATTCACTTACTTTGGCAGTGTTATTCTTGGATCCGCAGGTTGTGAGCCAGAGGTTAATAGATATCTGGGTCAGGTCTGGGGAGTCAAGGATTCACTGGATCATGGAGTGTGGTGCTATCGATACCTGTGCAGGAGGACAAAAGTCCAAATCTACAGGTCGTTGGTGCTTCCAGTGTTGTTCTCAGGATGTGACACTTGGACTCTGACAATGGATCTGAGATGAAGACTTAACTCATTTGTACCTGGTCTCTTTTGAAAATCTGAGAGAGACTCTAATGAGATTTGTAACCTGCATAGACCGTGAGCATCAGCTGCGGGTGTACGGACATACGACTTGATTTCCTGACACTGATCCTGCTTACCAGATTCTGTCAGCAAGGAGCCTCGTGAGTGGTGAAGGCCAACGGGATGACCGCTTGCCTCGAGGTTTCAGCAGGTTGACTGGCCTTTCATGGAGTTGGGGATGGGCCAAGCATATGCCTTGGGGAGAGCCAGATGGAGGCCCTTGGAGTACCGACGGAAAGTGGACGCAGCGAAGTGTTGCTCCAGCACATGCTCCCATACCTCACCGAACTGTTGACTGTTTAACTGCATGCCATGGAAGTGGGTGTTTATAGGAGAGGTAGAGGGCAGGGAAGGTGGACTTGCCATTGGCTGTACCTTGCCATGCTCAGCCGGGCAGTTATGGTGCACAAAGCAGGAGGTTATGCAGTCGTGTTTAATTTTGTCTGTGGACTGGTTTTGGAGTGAGGTCCGTGCCCTTGCCTGTTTTGATTTGGCATCTGCCTTCCCAATAGAAATAGTTCAAAGTGGGTGAGGATAGGTTATGGAGGGATGAGTGACACAGATACGAAGAGGAAGAGGTGAGGAGCGAAATAATAATGATGACGAGTAAAAACGATGAATATAAAGGGAAGGTGTTTTAAACTTCTGCTCTGCTATATTAATTCAGTTTGGTAAATGCTAACATGAGAATTTGTTTTTTTGTAAAACTCTCCTTTCTTTCAAAAGTATATATTTGTTTTCAGATGGGTTTAATCCCTTCCATTGGGACCATACTCTTTGCAGAGTATAGGTGCTGCCGAAGCAGTCTCCTTGGCTATTGAGCACAATGCTGGATGGGTCGCCACTCCAACACAGGATACCATCAAGCTAAAACTCATTTTGCCGACCTCAGGATGACAGGCAGAGTCAACCCCACCTAGTATTAATTCAACAGCTGAGTGGGATTTGAACTCAGGATGCTCAGATCCCAAGCTCACCACCCAAACCAAGAAGCCAACTTCAGGCATATATGGGATTAATTGTTTTCTGCTCCCTCTTGCTTGTAAACCAAGAGGATGGCACAGAGGTAGTGTACTTATGTTTTACCTGTCTACTCTAAGTTCAATTCTTGACTCAACTCTTATCTGTCAGATTGGTGCTTTGCAAGCAAGAATATTGCATCAAAATGTTTTCGGTCTCTCAAATGACCATGAGTTGTGGGTTATGGGCTCATCTTCCAGAATTGACTTCTGGTTGATGTTAAATATCCCGTGGTGTCTTTACAAATATGTCTGGTGTTGGTTTAATGGTTGGGTCATGGGCTTGGGATCCTAGGATCCTGAGTTCAAATCTCACTTGGCTGTTGAATCAATACCAGGGAGGGTTAAATCTGCCTGTCATCCTTCTGAGGTCGGTAAAATGAGTGCTTGCTTGCTGGTAGACTGGCGGAGTGGCGACTCATCCAGGATTGTGCCCATGAGCCAAGGAGACTGCTGAGGCAGCACCAATGCTCTGCACAGAGTGTGGTCCCAATGGATGAATTGTCTTTTCAAAGAGTTGGTGAATAATGCTGACATACTGGTCAAATTACCAATTCGTGCCCCAACTAACTCAACAAAGTCCAATTCCGAAGTTGGGGCTTGAGCACCCTTTCAACTCACGTGAAACAAAACGGTCAATGGTCACAGCTTGATATGCTGGAGGTAAGTATCAACAACATCTCTTGTTTGTTACATTTAATAGGAATGGCTTTTCGTTGAAGCAACATTGTTTTTGAATTCGTGATTCAGCATGTTTGAAATGAATTGAGGCATAATTTCAAAAGAAAACTAGAACGGGCACTCATAGAGCGCATACCTTCGCCGCCACTACTTTTTTTGTTCTTGGTATGAGTGTGGGGAACTGGTTTCAGATGAATGGTCTTATAACACAAACCACATATCTATAATGTCATGATCCCCCCCCCCGACTTTCGGGGGCTACGGACTAAACAACAATCAACTCACGTCGTTTTGGCGAGTCTTCACTCGCAAGCTCGGTGAATACAACGTTTCAACAAGAGAAGTTAATCTCGTTTGATGCTGGTTTCATGCAAATCGAATAAGAATTGACTGAGTTATGCCAAAAACCGCATATTTTTCAAGGGCGTGACCCCCCCCCCGACATTTTACCCCAACCGGTGACATGTGTTATGACGTCATTGTGTCACAAGATTGGGCATTAAATTCTGAACATTTTGTGCTGGGTTCATGTAAAACGGACAAGAATTGACCGCGTTATGACAAAAACCGCATATTTTTCAAGGTCGTGACCCCCTGACCTTTGACACCTAACCTGTAACAAGAGTATGGGCGTCATTGTGTCATATTGCATAGCACAAGATGAGGCGTTGAATTTTGAACATTTTGGCGTTAGTTGCATGCAAATTGAATAAAAATTGACCGTGTTATCGTAAAAAGACGATTTTGACCTTTTCGTGACCTTGACCTTGACCTTTGACACGAACGATCCCAAAATCTAATTGAATGCTTCCTGGCTAATAACCAGTCATCCCACCAAATTTCATGCAATTCGGTTTAATACTTTTTGAGTTATACGAATCACAAGATTACAAATAAATAAATAAATAAATAAATACACGCCGACCAAAACATAACCTTTCGCAGAATGCGAAGGTAACAATTACAAGTGATTTGTAAAATATGATTGTTTTATCAGGGATGTACGTAACTGACTGATGGACATGTGGAGGAAATCCAATAAATTGCACACCCGTTTAATTTCAAGATAAAAAGGTGAGATAATATCAGAGCTGTGCGATACTGCATTGTTCAACAGCCCAATTGATATTGAGTCAAATCCTCCATGATTCACATTGTTGCTACATTTTGGTTTTGCAGTGTAGTTTAGTAAAACAATTTATTTTTGCAATCAAGCAAAGGTTACTTTTTGGTGTACATAGTCGACGCTCGTGGAAGAGTTAGTACGAATGCACGGAACAAACTCGGGCGCAACAGGACAAATGAACAGCAGGGAGAAAGGAGGGAAACACTAACAGTAGAGACAAAGGCCAAGATCGAGAGAGGCAGACAAACAATGGGTGTGGGGAGAAATGGAGGGCAGCAGAGGATGCATGGGGTGAACAATATGGATACAGGAGGGAACTCTCAGGATGGAAAACTGGAAATTTGGAAGGGGGAGAGACTGGGCTGGAGTGGGAATTGGGGTGAATGAAGGCACAAATGATCATGGTTTTGGACTGGGGATGATCTAGCTCGATGGTGGTGAACAGCTGTCTTGGTGACCGGGAGGGAAGAATGAGATTGAAGAGGATGTGGAAGTTTATTCCACAGGTGGGAAAAATGAGGATCGAACGAGTGCAGGTGAACAGACTATCAAAAGCATGAGCTATATCCAGAGAGACGGCCCTCATTTCACGTCTGACATTGAGGGCCTCCATCCGAGTTGGGTGAGAAGAAGCAGTCTGTCGAAGGTGGAGTGAACTGATCTGAAGCGAAATTGGCGATCTGAGATTACGTTGTTTGAGAAAAGAAAATAATCCATATCAACTGCAATGATGGATACCATCACCTTGCTGATGACTGGAATTAAGCCGATAGGTCTGTAGTTGAGGGGATCTGTTTTTTCACCCTTTTTTAGTTGATGCAGTGGTGTTGGTGGATTTCCAAGCAGATGGAAGATGACCTCGCACAAATGACAGGGTGAAAATGCCAGAGAGAGAGGAAGTGCAAGAGCAGGAGAGCAGTTTTTTAGAACTCGTGACCTCATGTAGTCCGGTCCAGCAGTAGAGTCAGATTCAAGGATTGAAAGATGGCTAAGATGGCAAAATAAGAAAAAAAGGCTTGCCTTGGCCATAAAGCACCGCCAGTGGACTCCTGAAAACTGTAAGAAGGTCTTATGGAACGAAGAATCAAAATTTGAAGTCTTCGGTTCATCACGCAGGGTTTTTGTACGCCGTCGAGTTGGCAAAAGGATGGTTCCTCAGTGTGTGACACCAACTGTCAAACATGGAGGAGGAAGCGTGATGATCTGGGGCTCTTTTGCTGGATCCAGAGTCGGCGACTTGCACAGAGTGACTGGCACCCTGAACCAAAAGGGCTACCACAGCATTTTGCAGTGCCATGCAATCCCCTCTGGTCTACGCTAAGTTGGTCAGGGGTTCATCCTACAGCAAGATAACTACCCAAAACACACCTCCAGGTTATGTCAGAATTACCTGAGAAGAAAAGAACAAGGCGGTAGGCTTCAAATCATGGAATGGAAGCACAGTCTCCTGACTTAAACCCCATCGAGCTGGTTTGGGATGAACTGGACAGAAAGGTGAAAGCAAAGCAAGCTACAAGTGCAACACATTTGCGGGAACTTCTGCAATGGTGTTGGGAAGAACTTTCCGAACAATATTTGATTTTCATTGCAGAAAGAATGCCACGAGAATGTTGGGCTGTTCTATCTGCAAAAGGTGGCTACTTTGGTGAGTGAAAAATTTAGATTAAATTTTGTTCACCAAAACGATTCCATGATTTCTTTTTTATCTGCAATTGTTACTTACGAAATCTAAAGAAACCTAAAGATTTCGTAAGTATATTGATGACTTCCGTCCTCTGTTTGTGTGTTTGTTTGTTTGGGCGTGTGTGTGTTTGTGTGTTTGTTTGGAGGCACGATAACTCGAGAACGGAAAAACCTACCAATGTCAAATTCAACCTCATGATTCAGGAGTGTGATGGCTGGTGGTGATTAGATTTTGGTCAAAATCGGTCAAAGGTCAAGGTCACAGTGAGGTCAAACATAATTCCGTAAATTCATGTGAAGAAATGGAGTATTTTTGCTTCGGTCGATGTTACGAGTTCGTTTTAAGTTCGATTTTAATTTTGTCTTCGGTTTTTGCGATCGCCTCGGATGCTTAACACTGGGTTGTCGAAATTCTGGTAAAAATCGGATGTTGTGGAGACGTTTTAAGATTGTATAAAAAATATTTCACTCGCCACGTCACGTGGTGCAGCGCGCTCGAGCAGAGGCGTCGTTGAGTCATGTAAAGGTTTTCCGTGTGCGCGCTGACGGTGTTTTCGATAGATGGTGTTTAAAAGTCATTTTTTATCCCAATAAATGTTATCGTCGCATGCCTGACTCGCTTAGCCATCGGATTATGTAAAGATTGTTGGTGGATGACCGAATATTACGGTTTTGTGACTGACAAAATAATATGAAATAATTGTGTGGAGAAATGGAGATTTTTGCTTCGGTCGACGTTACGATTTTTGATTATTTGGTACAAAATCATCGTAGAAACTTCTGGTTTGCGTCGCTACCTTCTCTGGAGACAACTTTTATTAGACAAGGTCAGAGGTCAAGTTGACGATTTCGTAAGTACCAGTCTATGACTGCTTGTTTGTTTGTTCTCTGCTTTAATTTCAGAGTACAATGAAACATTAAACTGCTTAAATTTCAATAAAAACTGGAAAAATGGGGGTGTTCTAAAACTTTCCACGGGTAGTGTAAGATAGTTTCATGATGATGTTATCTGTGCCTTCATTAGGACATCATAATTCGACAAGTGAAACACTTGATCTGGTCAGTATGAAAAACAAATTCTCTGCAATTGTTGGTCCGATTGACATGAAATGTCCACAAAGGTGCGACTCCTCCTGCAGGATATTTTTTTCATAATTATGACATCATACGTCAAGTGGTTCAGGAGTCATCTTGGAAAAACTGAAAAAAATTTGCACCTCTATATCTCTGAAAATACTCCATGGAAAAAAATTACACATGGCTCATGAACAAGTACCCCCATTGTGAAAAAGATATGTTTATGATGATGTCATTGGTGCCTTCATTATGATGTCAGAATTTGACAAATGCAATGCTTGATCTGGTCATTATGAAAAAAAATTCTCTGCAATTGTTGGTCCAATGGACAAAATTTTCACCATGAGAGTCATGAGTCACTCCTCCTGTATAATTTTTAATGATAAATACCACGTCATCTGTCACGTGGTACAGGTGCCATCTTGTAAAAAAACGAAAAACTTTGCCCCTCTATCTCCAAAACCACTCCATGGAAAAATTGAAACATGGCTCATGAGAATGTACTTCCCCATGGGGAATAAGATATTTTAATTATGTCACCGTGCCTTCATTAGAACGTCAGAATTTGACAAGTACAACGTGGCAGCCATATTGAATCGAAGCAAAATTCTTTGAAAATCTTCTCCTCAACCGCTAAATCGATCAATGCAAAACTTCAACTTATTCATCAACTATCCATGGGAAATATGGTTTGATAAAAGTGACATCATTGGTCATGAGTCTGGTTGCTGTATTGGAACAAAAAAAAAAAAACCTTAAAAAACAGAAGAGTTGGCTTGCACCAATTCCTTCTTAAAGCCACTGTGACACCTTGACGATTTAGCCTGCGTATGCCGATTTATGAAAAATTTGTCTAAAACGCTGGCACACGTCGAATACGTTATGGGTACGTTTTGTATATGTTAAGAGCACGCTGAAAAACACTGCCATATGTCGTAGTACATTGGCTTTAAATGTTGTACTTTGGGGTTGTCCTCAAATTTTTGCATGCTTGAAATTTTATGACGTATGCCGGCGTATGACTCACACGTTCCGCTTCGCTGGCCATAAGTTGGAGGCACGTTATGCGATCGTTGACACACGTTGACGCACGTAACTTGTAAGTTACTCATAAGTCGAAGCACGTCGAGGTAATGTTTGGCGTACCCGAAACTTATTTCTGACCTATGAGTGACGTTTTGTAAGCACGCTACACGATTGTTGTTCACACTTCGCAACACGTTACTTGAAAGTTCCTCATACGTTGAAACACGTCAAAGTAATGTTTAGGGTACCCGTGACATATTTATAACCTTTGAGTAGCGTGCTTGGGAATTATTTGCAAAGCATGTCCTACGCACAAATACGCATGTAGACGTATCTGACGTCTTCAGGACGACCACAGAACTTACTGAACGCGTTTCTAACTTACAGATACCGTATAATGGCATATTGGCAGCGATTTGGGGAATTCGTATATAAAAAGGGGCTTCGCAGGAGGAACCCGTCTTTTTTTTTAGACTTCATGGTGAGTACATGTCCATGTCATTCTGAGAGATGGAGGATACGGCAAGGCTGAGATGACAATACCTACCTGTCCTCGAACATCAACATGACCTCATCGAGTTGACACTGCACCAGTTGCATGCCAATAGAGCCGGGAGAAGAAGACGCGAACGGAGGAGAAGGAACTGGGTCAGACCATGGATCGGGAGGCGAGGCCATTACGGCATATATGACCAGCTCATGGTGGTACTCCGGAACGAGGACCATGCTTCCTTCATCAACTTCCTGCGAATGCCCCCAGCGATGTTCGACGAGCTGCGAGCCAGAGTGGGTCCAAGGATAACCAAGCAGTACACCTTCTACAGGGATCCGCTTGAGCCTGGCATGAGGCTGGCACTGAGCCTGCTGCTGTTGGTGCCATGACTGCAGTGCTGTGGAAGTGATTTAACTCGTTCAATGAAAACGATTTCAATTTCCGAGCACCAGCATCCAAAAACAATAGGCGAGTGACAAGCATTTATTAAAAGTGAAGTTGCAGCCTATGAATAGAAAACCTCACGTAATCGTCGATGATACGCTGCCACGCTATGCATACGTTCGACTATCGTTGGGCATAGGTTGTGGACCCCCAAAACACGCGAATCAATCATTGGTATAACTTATCTATAAGTTATCGAAGCGTTCTGTGTTCATTACTAGTACATTATGCATTTGTCCAAGTCGTTTTGAATACTTTAAAAACTAAAACAAAAAAATAGTTCATCGTGGGAATGAGAAAAAAAAATTAGCCGAAAATAACATCGAACAATGGTGCAAAGTAGTCTCCTATTCGTGGACGCAACGAGGATCCATCATCACCCACACCCTCACCGACAACTACTGACATTGACCAACTACTACTACTACGACTACGACTGACTCGCTCACCTGATACTACTGACATTGACATCGACTCAACATGGAGTCTGGAACACTGACGGGTTCCTCTTGTGAAGCTCATTTGAAAACAATTCCCCTAAATGCTGCCAAATCGCCACTATACGGTAGATGGAAGTTAGAAACACATTCAGTAAGTTCTGTGGTCGTCCGGAAGACGTCAATCAAATTCGTCTACAGACGACAATGTGCGTTTAAGATATGTTACACATAGGTTCAAAGCACGCTTCTCATCGGTTCAAAGCACGTTACTCATAGGTTAAAAATTAAGTTTCGCATATGCTAAACATTACCTCGACGTGTTTCGATTTCTGAGTAACTTACAAGTAGCGTGTGTCCGACATGTGTCAACGAGCGCGGAGCGTGCCGAGAAATTATGCCAGCGTATGTGGAATTTGTGAGCCATACGTCGAGTACGTCGTAAAATTTTCAGCATGCTTGAAATTTCACGACATACAAGACGTACCACGGAATATGACAGCGTACTTCATTGTTTTTCAGCGTGCTCCTAACGTATACACAACTTTCCCATAACGTATTCGACGTGTGCCAGTGTTTTAGACACATTTTTCAGAGGTCGGCATACGCTGGCTAAATCGTCAAGGTGTGACTGCGATGTTGACACTTCCAATTTTCAGGCGGTTATGATTTAAATCGGCGTGCGGCAGGTATTTAACAGGCTACGCCACGAGTTCGTCAGCGATACGTGCAGTGCGCTATGCCTAAGTTAAACTATCGTTGGGCATAGGTTGTGAACGCCGACAACAGGCGAAGCATTCGTTTGTATAAGTTATCTCGAAGACAACGAAACGTTCTGTGCCCGTTACTAATATGTTATGCATACGACCAACACGTTATGAACACGACCAAAACTTTTTTTAAAAAACCTCAAAACTTCAGCGTAGGCCAACGTTTTACATACATTTTTATATGTTGCCATTGCTGGCTAAAACGTCAAGGTGTGACAGCGCCTGAAGACTGCACAGGGTAAGTATTCTATGACTACCATCGAGTGATGGAGTGAAGAATATCTGTATTTTTACTTAAGAAATCTAAAGATTTCATCAGTATATTGATCACTTCCGGACTCTGTTTGTTACTTAGGAAAACTAAGATTTCGTAAGTATATCGACAACTTCCGTCATCTGTTTGTGTGTTTGTTTGTGTGTGTTTGTTTGTTTGTTTGTAGGCACGATAACTCGAGAACGGAAGAAGCTACCAATGTCAAATTACACCACGTGATTCAGGAGGGTGATGGCTACTGCTGATTAGATTTTGGTCAAAATCGGTCAAAGGTCAAGGTCACAGTGAGGTCAAATATTCAAATTTTTGATGGTTTGGTACAGATAACTTGAGAACGGAAGAAGCTACCAATGTCAGATTACAACACGTGATTCAGGAGGGTGATGGCTAGTGCTGATTAGATTTTGGTCAAAATCGGTCAAAGATCAAGGTCACAGTGAGGTGAAACATCCAAAACATTCGATTTTTGATGGTTTGGTAGAGAGTCATCATAGAAACTTCTGGTTTGCGTCGCGACCTTCTCGAGGGACAGCTTTTCTTCCACAAGGTCAGAGGTCAAGTTGACGATTTCGTAAGTCCCAGTCTATGACTGCTTCTTTGTTTGTTTGTTACTTACGAAATCTAAAGATTTCGTAAGTATATTTTTGCCTTCCGTTTCTGTTTGTTTGTTTGTTTGTAGGCACTATAACTCGAGAACGGAAGAAGCTTCCTTTGTCAAATTACACCACGTGATTCAGGAGGGTGATGGATAGTACTGATTAGATTTTGGTCAAAATCGGTCAAAGGTCAAGGTCACAGTGAGGTCAAACATCCAAAAAATTACAACTCGAGAACGGAAGAAGCTACCAATGTCAAATTAAACCATGTGATTCAGGAGGGTGGTGGCAAGCGCTGATTAGATTTTGGTCAAAATCGGTCAAAGGTCAAGGTCACAGTGAGGTCAAACATCCAAAACATTAGATTTTTGATGGTTTGGTACAGAATCATAGTAGAAACTTCTGGTCTGCGTCGCTACCTTCTCAAGAGACAGCTTTTGTTAGACAAGGTCAGAGGTCAAGTTGACGATTTTGTAAGTACCAGTCTATGACTGCTTGTTTGTTTGTTTGTTTGTAGGCACGATAACTCGAGAACGGAAGAAGCTACCAATGTCAAATTACACCACGTGATTCAGGAGGGTGATGGCTAGTGCTGATTAGATGTTGGTCAAAATCGGTCAAAGGTCAAGGTCACAGTGAGGTCAAACATCCAAAACATTCGATTTTTGACGGTTTGGTACAGAATCATCGTAGAAACTTCTGGTTTGCGTCGCTACCTTCTCCAGAGACAGCTTTTATTAGACAACGTCAGAGGTCAAGTTGACGATTGCGTAAGTACAAGTCGATGACTGCTTGTTTGTTTGTTTGTTTGTAGGCACGATAATTCGAAAACGGAAGAAGCTACCAATGTCAAATTACACCACGTGATTCAGGAGGGTGATGGCTCGTGCTGATTAGATTTTGGTCAAAATCGGTCAAAGGTCAAGGTCACAGTGAGGTCAAATATTCGATTTTTGATGGTTTGGTACAGATAACTCGAGAACGGAAGAAGCTACCAATGTCAAATTACACCACGTGATTCAGGAGGGTGATGGTCAGTGCTCATTAGATTTTGGTAAAAATCGGTCAAAGGTCAAGGTCACAGTGAGGTCAAACATCCAAAAAATGATAACTCGAGAATGGAAGAAGCTCCCAATGTCAAATTACACCTCGTGATTCAGGAGGGTGGTGGCGAGCACTGATTAGATATTGGTCAAAATCGGTCAAAGGTCAAGGTCACAGTGAGGTCAAACATCCAAAACATTCGATTTTTGATGGTTTGGTACAGAATCATCTTCGAAACTTCTGGTTTGCGTGACTGCCTTCTCCAGAGACAGCTTTTATTAGACAACGTCAGAGGTCAAGTTGACGATTTCGTAAGTACCAGTCTATGACTGCTTGTTTGTTTGTTTGTTTGTTTGTAGGCAAGATAACTCGAGAACGGAAGAAGCTGGCAAGGCCAAATTACACCACGTGATTCAGGAGAGTGATGGCTTGCGCTGATTAGATTTTGGTCAAAATCGGTCAAAGGTCAAGGTCACAGTGAGGTCAAACATCTAAAACATGATAACTCGAGAAAAGTTACCACAGGTATTGTTGACGGAGCGTGAATTTGGAAGATCGAGGTAAGCTCAGCGGAATTTGTGTGTCAATTCGTCGAGTTACGGCTGTTTTAAAAATTTCAGTTATAAAATAATATCAAATAATTCCCTAAATTCCTGTGGAGAATGGAGTATTTTTGCTTCTGTCGACGTTACGAGTTCGTTTAAACTTCGATTTTCATTTTGTCTTCAGTTTTTGCGATCGCTTTAGACGCTGAAAACTCGCTTGTCGAAATTCTGCTAAAAATCGGATGTTTTGGAGACGTTGCAAGATTGTACAAAAAATATTTCACCTGCTGCATCACGGCTCGTCACGTGGTGCAGCGCGCACGAGCAGATGCGTCGCTGAGTCTCGTAAAGGTTTTGCTTGTGCGTGCTGACGTCATCGCGCTCGCCCCGGCGTCCTTTCGAGTTGGGGGGCCGTCGAGTGTGACCTTTACGTAACGTTAATCAGCGGTAACTCACGAACGGAAGAAGCTACCAATGTCAAATTACACCAGGTGATTCAGGAGGGTAATGTCTTCTGCTGTTTAGATTTTTGTCAAAATCGGTCAAAGGTCAAGGTCACAATGAGCTCAAACATCCAAAACATGATAACTCGAGAACGGAAGAAGCTACCAACGTCAAATTACACCACGTGATTCAAGAGGTTGATGGCCAGTGCTGATTAGATTTTGGTCAAAATCAGTAAAAGGTCAAGGTCACAGTGAGGTCAAACATTAGATTTTCGATGGTTTGGTATAGAGTCATTGTAGAAACTTCTGGTTTGTGTCGCTACCTTCTCCAGAGACAGCTTTTATTAGACAAGGTCAGAGATCAAGTTGACGATTTCGTAAGTACCAGTCGATGACTGCTTGTTGTTGTTTGTTGGTTTATTTTGATATTTAGAAATGAGGAAAGGAAATGGCGTGGTGTTGTGGAAATGAAAGCGTGCCATCTGGGAAGATACCCAGGATAAAAGCAAGATACACTTTCTATCTGAGGGAAGGCCATTCAGGCTTTGACAAAATGAAACAAAAGGGCCAAAACAATGATCGCATGAATATTAAATATTGAACGGGATCAAACAACAACATTTAGACGAATAATGCTACACGACTAATCCAGTTCGGAAAACTAAGCTTTGGTGAGGTGGAAATGGCAGCTGCAGATTTGAGCAACATGTGAAAAAATCCCTGAACCAGAAGTTATGTGATCCTGTCGCCCATGTATCCTCTTGCCCATGTGTCCGACCATTATGCATGTTAATTCACCAACATATGTTTCACTATTCATGTCATTAGGCTCTGTGATTGCAATTCGTGAGTGTGCCGTCTGAAATGAGCACGATTTTCATGCGTCATCCAAAAGGACGTCGTTTAACCCTCCCAATGCCCCGACCACTGGTCGCATAACAACAAATAAAGTCAAGATGGCACCCAAATAACGGGAATGTTTATGAAGAATTTGGGGCAGCAGTGTTGTGAGCTCCCTTGGGATCTTTAAAGTTACCGATAATTGCAGACAGAAAGCATCTCTTCTGAATAACTTTGCTGCAGCAAACTTGATAAACAATGGGAGTTTGATTATATTCCATTCCACTCACCCCTCCCCCACCAAATATATCCTGAAAACCTTACCTTCACATTTTCCTGCAGCAACGTTTTCATATCCAGTGTGACATTTGCATAGGTAATTTCCAATTCCATTTACACACAACGTGGTGTTTGGATCACAATTGTTGATGCCTTTTTCACATTCATCAACATCTACGCAAACCAATCCATTGCCAGCAAATCCTCCCTTGCAAGAACAGTTATGGCCACCATCCGTATTGTAACAGGTTGCATTGGAATGACAATCATTGTTCCCTTTGCATTCATCCACATCTGTGTAACATGAAAGGAAATTTTTCAAAATAATAGCAGTCCGTTTTAATGTCACGGAATTCAGTTATGTGAACATGAAAGATACAGAATTTCCTTGTGACATTTTAAATGAACAACCAGGATTTTCAATGCATGGTAAACTAGCAAGCCACACTTCGAGGCCGCAACATTGCCAGATATGCCTCCGCCCAAAGTATTACACAATTATACATACTTTTACCAAGTTTGATTTCAATCCCTGAACCCAGATTCAACATGCGTCCGATTGGGTTGAAATTTAAAACACATGTTGCCCATGATTATTAGATCATAATTGTGAAGTTTCATGTCAATTGATGAAGCAGTTCAAGAGAAATATATTTTTTAAGATTTTTGTTCAATCCAATATGGCTGTGAGACCATGTGAACTATTAATTATTTGTGAACAACCTGGTATACATAAGGCTTGGGGAACTTGTGGGTGAAGTTTCCACTCGATCTGTTCAGCCGTTCCGGAGAAGTTGTCTGAAGGTTTTTATGTTAAAAAAAAAATATAGCTGCCGAACCACGTTACCGGTGACATCCTCAATTCCCCCCCCAACCCCCCACATAATTTCGCCCGAGATGACCCTCAAAATTTTTCATACTGATCGGATAAAGCATGAGACATATGTAATTATGACGTTGTGATGAAGCCACCTATGACATCATCAAAAAAAATCACATTTCCCATGAGGAATACAGTACTTCACATGTGCCAGGTTTCAATTTTTTCCATGGAGCCGTTTCGGAGATACAGAGGTCCAAAGTTTTTCCTTTTTTTCCAACGTGGCTGTCACACCACGTGACCTATAACATCATAATTATCATTAAAATATTCTTCATGAATAATCGCAGCTATGGTGAAAATTTTGTATCAATCACATAAGCGGTTGCCAAGAAAGCAGAGAAAATTAACATGGCCGAATGTACGAAAAACCGAAACATATCATATGCCTCCAGCGACTTTGTCAGTTGAGGCATAAAACTTTATTTTCAAGCTGGTAAAATAGTGTGTTGAGAAACAACAGGGGACTTGCACTGACATTCGGGTAGCAAGGGTAACTACAACTGCCACTTTATAACTGCCGGCAGCGATGACTGGGCACCAAGAGGTCCGGCTTTTCCACAAACTTGCTTTAATACAACATAGGATTAACAAGTTACCAACCAAGTAACATGAAGTGTTCAATATATTTATCACGTATGTAAGTTGACCACTTTTCCTGGGATATCGTCAGTATCAATTGAATTGGTATTTCAATAATCTGAACACGAAGTAAAAAATGTTTGCACTGTGGGTTCTCCACAGGGTAAAGCGAGACAACCCTGAGTCTAATGAGACCCCACACATCTCTCTACGACATAGGATTGACAAGTTATGGACCGAGTAACACTGGTGGTGGTTGATGCACATTCATTATGGCCAGAAATTTAAATCATGAAGTCAACCATGTCTCAATGGAGTATAGACTATCATCAAACTGTGCGAGAGTTTTGCCAGGAATGGCGTACCTGAACAGCATGCATCAGATAATGGTGGCCAGTTCACATCGGATGAATTTAACCTCTTCATGAAACAAAATGGAATTAAACACATTAGATCCATCAACATCATGAAGTCAACCATGCATCAATGGAGCCACAAAAGGGCTGGCTGAATGTCTTGTCCAAACTTTCAAACAGGCTTTTCACTTTGTGAGGGATAGGAGGGCACCACTTTAAGCAAAGTTAGCTCAGTTCCTGATATCCCACAGGAATGATCCTCATGCAATAACCACAGAGAGTCCTGCAAAAATGTTTCTTCGCAGGCTAGTGCATACTATATTGGATGCAGTTAAACCTGACATCAGAAAAAGGATCAATGATAGGCTTTCTCAACAGGCCCTGGGTGGAGGTAAAGGCCACATGCATGAATATCTCGTGCATATATATATATATATATATATATATATATATATATATATATATATATATATATATATATATATATATATATATACATACATACACACACGAGGTGTGTTCAAAAAGTATCCAACCTTAATTTTTCGTCCGTAAACAAATGAAGCGAGGGAGGCGTGGTTTGGTGCATGTATGTAGGCGATCCTAATCCGTATGCGTGAATATTTTCCCGCCTGCAGAAGCTCTCAGTCGCCGACAGACCGCCGATGAGTAAGTAAGTGTAAGTAAGATGAGTAAGAGCGCCGTTGGATTTTCGTTTTTGAGAAAATGATGGAAAAACTTGAACAACGCTACTGCATTAAATTTTGTGTCAAGCTTGGTGATTTCCAAGTGGAAATGATCCGCAAGATTCAAAAGGCCTTCGGGAACGAAGCAATGGGCACCACACAGATAAAAGAATGGTGCAACCGCTTCAAAGATGGTCGCACATCAGTGGAAAGTGAAGCACGTTCTGGTAGGCCCTCAACATCGTGAAATGAGATCGTCATTGACCAAGTGAGGACCCTGCTGATGCAGGATCGTCGAATCACGATCAGAGAACTTGCAGACGAGGCGGGCGTCAGCATTGGATCCGTTCATTCCATTGTGACTGAGGATTTGGGCTTAAGGAGAATCTCAGCGAAGCTCGTGCCAAAGCTGTTAACGATCGAGCAGAAGCAACTCCGTTTGGAGATCACACAGGACATGCTGGAGACTGTGAACAGCAATCCCAACTTCTTCAACACAGTGATCACTGGCGATGAGACGACAGTGATCCGTCATTTTGTCAAAAACGAAAATCCGACGGCGCTCACTTACACTTCCTCACTCATCGGCGGTCTGTCAGCGACTGACAGCTTCTGCAGGTGGGAAAATATTCACGCATACGGATTAGGATCGCCTACATGCGTGCACCAAACCATGCCTCCCTGGCTTCGTTTGTTTACGCACGAAAAATTAAGGTTGGATACTTTTGGAACACACCTCGTATATATACTGAAACGCAAAAGAAACTTACCACCTTTTAAACCTTTAAATATCAACAATAACACTGCGTGTAGTAAATGTGTGAACTTATTTGTGGACAATAGTGTCTTCACTGTCAGACAAAAAGGTCACGGATGGTCACTTGAACCTTCAGTTGTCACTTCATAGCACAGCTGTTGAACAGCCGTTTTGACTGTCAGTGGTGAGCCAAGGGGTACGGGATGATTTTAATGAGCTGCACGTGATGTCTTGATATTGGCTTTAAAAAGGCCAGTGCAAAATGGGCATTTAAATCAACATGCCACGATTGTCAAGGGATCAACGGCAGTGTGCCTTGGGCATGCTGCAAGGCGGACTGAGCTACCGTGAAGTAGCACGTTGCCTTGGCTGTTCACACCAGACGATATCGGCCCTGGTGGACAGAGACACCCTCCACAACTCTGCAGATGACAGACCTCGATCAGGGAGGCCAAGAGTCGGGCAGAGCTGCTTCAGACATTGAGGACTGAGTGGGACAGAATCCAGCAGCAATCCATCCAAAGACTGGGAGGCAGTATGCGCCGACGATGCACTGCCTGTATCCAAAACAATGGTGGCCACACACGCTATTGAAAGGGGACTGACATTGCACCCTGTGCTGTTCTGGACTGCAGAACAAACTTATGAGATGGTGTATCTTGGTCAAAAACTTGACATGTCATCAATAAAATGCCAATGTTTCAATTAGCAATTGTTGGCTTGTTTTATTTTGAAATGTTACAATTTTATTAAATTTCAAACAAGTGGTAAGTTTCTTTTGCGTTTCAGTATATGTATATATATATATATATATATATATATATATATATATATATATATATATATATATATATATATATATATATATATATATATATATATATATATATATATATATATATATATATATATATATATATATATATATGTATATATATATATTGTGACGTCCACGGGACTTGAACAGTCCCGCCAACGTAGAATGAGCCGAAACGATGGAGGAGATTTATTTGTTTATAACCCAACCATGGCGGTTCTAATCGCTCTACCGCAAACGGGACGAGGAAGGTGGCACGAGTCACTTTTCACTGAGTTGATGATGTTTATTTGTTTTTATTATTGAGCAGAAATAAGACTCGGCAAGAAAAGGGATCCGGGGCGATTCGACTGGATGGTATGGGATCGGGCGTGGGGAAAAATACAGACAATTCCAATGAATATACAGATCTCAATCCCTCTAAGGCGCCAAGCACACACACACACACACACACACACACACACACACACACACACACACACACACACACACACACACACACACACACACACACACACACACACACACACACACACACACACACACACACACACACACACACAACGTAGCTATTTCTGGTGGTCAGGCTGGACCGTGGTGTGGACGCAACTGTCCCTGGATCGGCGTCGGACGAGCTGGCCTTGCTCTCGTCAGGGGGGCAGGAGAAACCGTGGTGCTGTCGACCTCCTGGTCTTGGCCCAAGTCCGCTCACAGCTGCCAGAGAACCAGTTCTGGCGCCAAGTTGCGAGCAGGAGAGGGAGGCAGGTCCGCCCGCCGTTCGACCCCGTACTCCAAGTCAGCAGAACCCCAGAGCCAACCAAGGTGAGGCACGAGGCTCAGCAAGGCTCCAAGACACGATCAAGAACACGATCGAATCAGCACAACAAGGATGCTCCCCGCGCAACAGCCTCCCCACCAAAAATCACGATCTTTTTGGTTGTGATCTTCTTCCTCTTCCTTTTCGACCCCGAACAGAACCTTTTTATCCTCCTGTCCTCGTCACTTCCAATCGAGCCGTTTATTGGCCCACCGGCGTCGCCTTCTGCCAATCGTGATCACGGGGCGGAGCCATCCGCTGCACTGTCCTGTGACGTCACGGCCAGTCTCCAGAGAATACAAAAAGGGGTTTACGCAGACACACTTACCCTATCCCGTGTCTCTATCTAATTACGTGACAATTATCATTTCCCCCTTGAAGAAATGAACATTTACTAGACAACTTATCACCACTGAATTGCTACTTATTACATCGAGATCCTGGTAAACTCGAACAGCATGGCCTACCTAATTAAACATCCTAATTATCCTTTGAATGCATACCCCCCCCTCAAACGTAAAAAAAAAAAAAAAAATATATATATATATATATATATATATATATATACACATATATACACATATACACACATATACATACATATACATACATATACATACATATACATACATACATACATATACATACATACATATACATACATACATATACATACATACATATATATATATATATATATATATATATATATATATATACATATACATATATATATACATATACAAACATATATATACATATATACATATACATACATATATATACATATATACATATACACATATACACATATACATATACATATATATATATATATTGTTGCGGATTCGCGCCCGCCGGCGTGCGGACGGCCACGCAACTCGAATCGCGGCACGTCGCCCACCGGACGGACAATCCAGTCGTGACCCTCTCGGACTAACGCTGGGAACCAGTCACGGGTGGACCTTTCGGTCTCACCACGATCGTGCCAATCGGCCCCCACGTGGGATAGGGTTGCTCGCCAAATTCGACCTCCCTAAGTACCCACACGGAG